>NW_028318208.1:2765000-2887657 GCF_062004578.1 Staurois parvus
AGGCACTGATGGGCATCACTGATAGGAGGCACTGATGGACAGAGATAGGCAGCAGTGCTGGGCAGCACTGATGGGTGGCACTGATGGACACAGGTGGGTGGCACTGCAGGGCACAGGTGGGTGGAACTGATGGGTACACGTGGGCGGCACTGATGGACACAGGTGGGTGGCACTGCAGGGCACAGGTTGGTGGAACTGATGGGTACATGTGGGTGGCACTGATGGACACAGGTGGGTGGCACTGCAGGGCACAGGTGGGTGGAACTGATGGGTACACGTGGGCGGCACTGATGGGCACAGGTGGGTGGCACTGCAGGGCACAGGTGGGTGGAACTGATGGGTACACGTGGGCGGCACTGATGGACACAGGTGGGTGGCACTGCAGGGCACAGGTGGGTGGAACTGATGGGTACACGTGGGCAGCACTGATGAACACAGGTGGGTGGCACTGCAGGGCACAGGTGGGTGGAACTGATGGGTACACGTGGGCGGCACTGATGGACACAGGTGGGTGGCACTGCAGGGCACAGGTGGGTGGCACTGATGGGTACATTGCAGAATGAAATGAAAACGAGAAGCGCACCAACCTTGCGCATTACCTCAGTAACCAAAATTTATTAATTGTAAAAAATATACTCACAAACAGCGAATAAAATCAGGCATGTAAGTCCTCACAGGGACTTGAAGATAACATGAGTCCCATCAGGGGAGTGGGTGTTCAGTACAGCTGACGCGTTTCGAAGGGGGTCCCTTCTTCCTCAGAGCTAACTGAACTGTGAGTGCTCTCTCCTATATATACTCCTGGACTGAACCTAGGCCCTCCCCACTGGGTTGGGCAGTCTCAGGTTAGTAGGAGGGGCCAAGATATCGTCAACAGACAATCACTATTTGTAATGCCATCAGAGAGAAATGATATAGACAAACATAAAATATAAGATATAAAATATATAAAAAATATATAAAAAACCACATTTTGCATACACCACTTAGTGTACATATAATATATCAACTAGGCGATGACACCATTGGAAATGATGATAATAGATAATACATGATGAAACATAATATATTGTAAATAGTTAGTCTTATTCCATGATTCATTAGTGAGCGATGTATCAAATGGACAATTCATCCAGAGGACTTGTCATGAAGCTGGATGAGTATATAGCAATTAATGTAACAATAGACATAAATTGTTAGTCAATGGATGTCTTAATGGTTAAGTGTCCATAGTGACACAAACACATGTATATATATGTAGACATATAAACCCACACACAAACCTTCAACCAGAAGCTGTATGTTGTGTGCTACCAGGCAGCTGCATGTGCTTCGTGATCGGATGATGGAGAGGATTGGATCAGTACTCTTGGATCCGTAGTAATGTATAGTCAGCAGCAGAGGGAGATCTTATGCTTCCCTCTATAGCTGCAGGTTTACCCTGTGTGTGGAACGCACGCTAGTATGGAATGCTCGTGACTGCGCATGCGTGGACCAACATGCGCATGCGCAGTGTGAGGAGGACAGGTCCGTCGGCGCGATCACGTGAGCGCGCATCACGCGCATCTGACGGCCACTCTGTGCGCGTACACCAACACCGCTCTATTGGGTAAGATACCAGACCTGCCACCCCACCCCCATCCTCTGACGAGGCTCTAGTTGGGGGAAACTGTCTGGGGATTCCCCTCTGACGAACTTGCTGTTGAGTGCACGTCATAGCCAATCAAATGGGGTGGTCAGACGGCCCTGGCTGCCGCACTCCAGAGGTGTATTGAAGTGAAAGACATCAGCATGAACACATGTATACATGTGTATACACTACATACACATGCGTGTAACTCCTTAAGTGGATATGACAGTAGTGTTGCCGGTGGGTAAAAATATGAGACATATAGGCATATGTTCACATGAACGCCTTCTATGCATCATGTATAGAACACATGTAATACATGATGATAAATACAGTAAGAAAAAATAATAATAATATAATAATATGATATAAGATAAAATCCATAATATACAACTAAGACTCTATACACATAATTGCACGTTAGATATTGAGGTAAAAACCACGATATAGGCGCTTAAGCACCCTAGTACTGATAAAAGACATTAAAATGATCCAATGATAGTACTACTGATAGTGAGAGAGTCTAATATTAGGATACTATGATCCAGCATACAAGGCCATCACTTGCACCTTAAACCTAAAGCAATCTATTATTTTTGGTTTTTGGTTTTGCTTCTTAATAGGGTGAATGGTAATAGCAGCATATGTGACGGGACCCTGTATGGAAGATGTATATATTCGGTGTAACCATATAGAATAATATACATACAACAAATATATAAAGATATGATAGACTTCATATCTATACATTTAAAAGATCCATGAACCGTGGGCTTGCAGTATGTTAACAGTCTTAGGGAGTCACTAGTTAGCACCAAACTACTGAAGGGACCATATGTGTACTTGTAGTATGGTACAGTAGGATGAGAGATTATTATTGTCAGGGCTAGTAATAGGTAACCACATTCCTTACACTCAACACATTCCTGATGGCAGCAGTATATGTATTACTAGATATGATTGATATAATAAATCGCAAAATGAAAGTAGTGTGGAAAAAAGTAGAGATAAACTAATTGTGTTTGCACTACCTAGTGGCTAGATGAGAGTATGAATCTCAAGGTCATCGTTTAAACCTCTAGGAGACAGGGTACCCAATGTAAAGATCCAAAAACTTTCTCTTCTGCAGAGCTCTTGGTATCTCCTCCCACTATCTAAGTCCTTTGTAATTGCCTCAATTCCGAAGACTTTCAATCCATCGTAATTACTCTGATGTTTTTCTTTAAAATGGCGGGGGACTGAGTATTTATCTTTTACCAATTTTATGTTGCTTTTATGCTCGCTGATGCGTGTCCTTAGGCACCGCGAGGTCCGGCCTACATATAGTAGGCCACAAGGGCAGATTAGGCCATAGATGACAAAAGACGTCCCACAGTTTATAAACTGTTTGATGGGATATCTTTTGCCGTCTGTGCTCAGGAAATCTTTTTTTCGATGCCATATGACTCCACATGTACCACAGTTGGGAACACTGCATCTGTAGCTACCCTTTTGGTCAAATAGCACTGACCACGGACTTGGGTTAGATGTCGGCTGGTAATTACTTTTGCGTACTCTACTTGGCGCTATTAGGCTCCTGAGGTCTCTAGGTTTCCTGAAGATTAGTGTAGGTTTATCAGGGAGTGCCTTTCCTAGAGTTGGATCGTTTTTTAAAATGTTCCAATTTTTGGACAGAGTGTGTTTGATGTCCCAGGCTTTGTTGCTAAATCTAGTACAAAAACGTACTTCGTTCTTATTGTAAGTGCCAGTGGTGGTCTTAGAGTTAGGGCCAGTTTCCGTGTCAATAGAGTCTGTGGGATTGCTATCATAAAGGGCTAGATATTTATTAAAAGCTGTTTCAATAAGCTGTACATCATACCCTTTCTCCTCAAATTTCTTTTTAAGGATCAGACTTTGTTCTAAGTAGTCTTTTTCCATAGTACATGTGCGTTGTAACCTACAAAACTGTCCAAAGGGAACATTACGGATCCATTGGGGATGGTGGTTGCTCTTGGCGTGTAAGTATGAGTTACCCGCTGTAGGTTTGAAATGTGTTTTTGAGCATATCTGGCCATTGATATCATGTCTTAGTTCTAGGTCTAAAAACACTAGATTATCATCATCAATCACATGAGTGAATGAGATATCATACGGATTGTTTCCACAGTGTTTAAGGAACCCATCTAGCTGGGAATCTGTACCATTCCAGATGATGATAATATCATCAATATACCTTCCATATAGGATAAGGTTTGCACTGTAGGGATTATTCGTCCAGATATAGTTGTTTTCCCAGTATCCCATAAAGATATTTGCATAGCTAGGAGCAAATCTTGCGCCCATAGCGGTGCCCTGAATCTGGCGATAGTGTTTGTCCAGAAAGGAAAAGTTATTGTGCTCTAGGGCAAATTCAATGCAGTTGTATAGAAATTGGATTTGTGTGTGATGGAGTGGTGAATTTTTGGCTAGAAAATACTGAATGGCTCGGAGACCATGATCATGTTTGATGGACGTGTATAATGATACCACATCCAAGGAAAGCCATCTGTACCCCTCTTCCCACTTATAACCTGCCAGTATGCCCAGTATGTGACTGGAGTCTTTGACATAGGATGAAAGATTTGACACTATATCTTTAAGGAAGTGATCGATATAGCTGCCTAGATTGCTTGTCAGGCTACCTATGCCAGAGACAATGGGTCTACCAGGGGGATTGTCTTTGTTCTTATGTATTTTGGGAATGTGATAGAAGAATGGGGTGGTAGGATGTTTAACAAATAGAAAGAGAAATTCTTCTTTGGTTAATATTTCTTCTCTTAGTGCTGTTTCTAAAAGTGATTTGTATTTAGATTGATATTGAACTGTGGGGTCATTGGATAGGACTTCATAAGTTTGACGGTCATTAAGGAGTCTCAGGGCTTCGGTAATGTAAGTGTCCCGGTCTTGAATGACCAGACCTCCTCCTTTATCTGCTTGCCTAATTACTACATCCTTGTTCTCTTTGAGGATCTTAAGTGAGGTTTTTAATGGGTCCTGTTGTAGATAATGTCTCCGTGTGAATGCGTTCGTGTTACAGATTTTCTTAAAATCCGTTAGTACTGTCTCATAGAAGGTAGGTACAAAATGACCTTTAACCCAATGCGGATAGAACGTGGATTTGGGTTTAAACCCCGTATGTATGATTTCTCCCTGGGAGGCAGTTGCCATCTCTGTGAGGGTGAGGTATTCTAAATCACTGTCCGTAGATATACCTTCCGTATAAAGGTCTTCTAGGATGTTTAAAATAGGCTTTTCGAGTGAAACGTCTAAAACGGGAGAATTAGGTGGAAGGTGTACACTGTTGGCACTATCCGTGGTAATGTCATTTTTGAGGAGAAAAAATCTCTTAACTGTCAGATTCCGAATGAACTTGTTTAAGTCCACAAACAGTTCAAACAAGTTAGGTGGGTTGGGAGGTGCAAAATTGAGACCCTTTTTCAGGAGTTCAAGTTCTGAGTCAGAAAAAATTGATTTTGATAGGTTGTAGATTTTAATAGTAGAGAGGGGAACTTTACTATTTATCTCCTTCCTCTTTTGGTGTCTCTTTCCCCCTCTCTTTCCTCGTCTCGTCCGCTTTCTCTCTTTTTCCTTGGGGGAATTGATGGTAATGTTTGATCTACTGGGGCTGCGGACAATGAATGGTTCGCAGCCGCTTCCCTTAAAAAATGAAATTGATTTTGGTCTGAATGCATATGACCATGACCATCAGTATCCAATGGTCCCTTTGGGCCCATATAATTTAGGTGACTGGACACATGATTGGAATCTTGGTGAAAACTAGGACAGTTCTGAGCTGTTCTATAATTGTAAGGAGATAGTGGTTCCGATGTTGTATTTTCATGGGCTAGTGACCCCTTATAATGGGTGCCCGTGTGGTTCCTAGTGGATGATGATGCTGGGCCATTGGGGTGATTAGTGTGTAATGAATGAGTTTTATGGTGCGTAGATTTATATGACTGCCTGGTGGAATAATGTCCTTTGTTAGTAGCATTTTGATTTCTATTATGTGTGTAGGAGTTATGATGATGAGTCTTAGACTGATTATAGGTAGGTTTGGAGCCTTTATACAAATTTTTTGATTTAGAGGGCCCTTGTGAATTATGACCTGATACATTATTTGAGGTTTCAGGTCTAGGTGGGTATGTATTGTTCCATAGGGTATTGGGCTGTGGAGCAGGTGCACTGGAAGACTTCTGTTTCCAATTGAACTCACACCCATGTGAGTAATCCAGTCTATCCCTTTCAAATTTATCTGATTTATTACTAATGGTGTTAGTTTCAAAATGCATAATCTGATCATTGACCTTGGTGTCCCATGCATTTGCGGAGTTCATCCTTCCAACTGCTATCAGCATCTTCAACTGTTACAAGACACACTAGACTGTACTAATCTAAAGACTCACCTAGACTGATTTATTATGGTCTTATCGATTGAAGAAAGGGAAGTCAGGAGAACTTCTCTAGCGAAAGGTTTTGCATGTAGCATTAATGCATTTGAACATCAGCCAAAAGGTTCTAACAATGAAGTAACTAGTGCAAATACTAAGTCAGACATTGCTATGAGGGAAGACAAAATGGTATCACTCTTTTATAATCTGAAACATGCCTTAGAGAGAGAAATTGTCCAATGGTGGGACATACTATTGTTGCAGAAATATCTAGAAACCCACAGGACCCCCAGAGGTCTTAGAATCACTAAACTATGTAGCTTCCTAGATGAAGATCTAGATAGCAGTTGGAAGGATGAACTCCGCAAATGCAACAGAATTTGGATGAATCTTATAATCCAACAAAGAGAAAGGAATCTACTAAACATTAAATCAGACATCGCCGGTTTACAAGAAGAACTGGCTGCATACACTGATATCCCTACCTTCAATGAATGGGACACCAAGGTCAATGATCAGATTATGCATTTTGAAACTAACACCATTAGTAATAAATCAGATAAATTTGAAAGGGATAGACTGGATTACTCACATGGGTGTGAGTTCAATTGGAAACAGAAGTCTTCCAGTGCACCTGCTCCACAGCCCAATACCCTATGGAACAATACATACCCACCTAGACCTGAAACCTCAAATAATGTATCAGGTCATAATTCACAAGGGCCCTCTAAATCAAAAAATTTGTATAAAGGCTCCAAACCTACCTATAATCAGTCTAAGACTCATCATCATAACTCCTACACACATAATAGAAATCAAAATGCTACTAACAAAGGACATTATTCCACCAGGCAGTCATATAAATCTACGCACCATAAAACTCATTCATTACACACTAATCACCCCAATGGCCCAGCATCATCATCCACTAGGAACCACACGGGCACCCATTATAAGGGGTCACTAGCCCATGAAAATACAACATCGGAACCACTATCTCCTTACAATTATAGAACAGCTCAGAACTGTCCTAGTTTTCACCAAGATTCCAATCATGTGTCCAGTCACCTAAATTATATGGGCCCAAAGGGACCATTGGATACTGATGGTCATGGTCATATGCATTCAGACCAAAATCAATTTCATTTTTTAAGGGAAGCGGCTGCGAACCATTCATTGTCCGCAGCCCCAGTAGATCAAACATTACCATCAATTCCCCCAAGGAAAAAGAGAGAAAGCGGACGAGACGAGGAAAGAGAGGGGGAAAGAGACACCAAAAGAGGAAGGAGATAAATAGTAAAGTTCCCCTCTCTACTATTAAAATCTACAACCTATCAAAATCAATTTTTTCTGACTCAGAACTTGAACTCCTGAAAAAGGGTCTCAATTTTGCACCTCCCAACCCACCTAACTTGTTTGAACTGTTTGTGGACTTAAACAAGTTCATTCGGAATCTGACAGTTAAGAGATTTTTTCTCCTCAAAAATGACATTACCACGGATAGTGCCAACAGTGTACACCTTCCACCTAATTCTCCCGTTTTAGACGTTTCACTCGAAAAGCCTATTTTAAACATCCTAGAAGACCTTTATACGGAAGGTATATCTACGGACAGTGATTTAGAATACCTCACCCTCACAGAGATGGCAACTGCCTCCCAGGGAGAAATCATACATACGGGGTTTAAACCCAAATCCACGTTCTATCCGCATTGGGTTAAAGGTCATTTTGTACCTACCTTCTATGAGACAGTACTAACGGATTTTAAGAAAATCTGTAACACGAACGCATTCACACGGAGACATTATCTACAACAGGACCCATTAAAAACCTCACTTAAGATCCTCAAAGAGAACAAGGATGTAGTAATTAGGCAAGCAGATAAAGGAGGAGGTCTGGTCATTCAAGACCGGGACACTTACATTACCGAAGCCCTGAGACTCCTTAATGACCGTCAAACTTATGAAGTCCTATCCAATGACCCCACAGTTCAATATCAATCTAAATACAAATCACTTTTAGAAACAGCACTAAGAGAAGAAATATTAACCAAAGAAGAATTTCTCTTTCTATTTGTTAAACATCCTACCACCCCATTCTTCTATCACATTCCCAAAATACATAAGAACAAAGACAATCCCCCTGGTAGACCCATTGTCTCTGGCATAGGTAGCCTGACAAGCAATCTAGGCAGCTATATCGATCACTTCCTTAAAGATATAGTGTCAAATCTTTCATCCTATGTCAAAGACTCCAGTCACATACTGGACATACTGGCAGGTTATAAGTGGGAAGAGGGGTACAGATGGCTTTCCTTGGATGTGGTATCATTATACACGTCCATCAAACATGATCATGGTCTCCGAGCCATTCAGTATTTTCTAGCCAAAAATTCACCACTCCATCACACACAAATCCAATTTCTATACAACTGCATTGAATTTGCCCTAGAGCACAATAACTTTTCCTTTCTGGACAAACACTATCGCCAGATTCAGGGCACCGCTATGGGCGCAAGATTTGCTCCTAGCTATGCAAATATCTTTATGGGATACTGGGAAAACAACTATATCTGGACGAATAATCCCTACAGTGCAAACCTTATCCTATATGGAAGGTATATTGATGATATTATCATCATCTGGAATGGTACAGATTCCCAGCTAGATGGGTTCCTTAAACACTGTGGAAACAATCCGTATGATATCTCATTCACTCATGTGATTGATGATGATAATCTAGTGTTTTTAGACCTAGAACTAAGACATGATATCAATGGCCAGATATGCTCAAAAACACATTTCAAACCTACAGCGGGTAACTCATACTTACACGCCAAGAGCAACCACCATCCCCAATGGATCCGTAATGTTCCCTTTGGACAGTTTTGTAGGTTACAACGCACATGTACTATGGAAAAAGACTACTTAGAACAAAGTCTGATCCTTAAAAAGAAATTTGAGGAGAAAGGGTATGATGTACAGCTTATTGAAACAGCTTTTAATAAATATCTAGCCCTTTATGATAGCAATCCCACAGACTCTATTGACACGGAAACTGGCCCTAACTCTAAGACCACCACTGGCACTTACAATAAGAACGAAGTACGTTTTTGTACTAGATTTAGCAACAAAGCCTGGGACATCAAACACACTCTGTCCAAAAATTGGAACATTTTAAAAAACGATCCAACTCTAGGAAAGGCACTCCCTGATAAACCTACACTAATCTTCAGGAAACCTAGAGACCTCAGGAGCCTAATAGCGCCAAGTAGAGTACGCAAAAGTAATTACCAGCCGACATCTAACCCAAGTCCGTGGTCAGTGCTATTTGACCAAAAGGGTAGCTACAGATGCAGTGTTCCCAACTGTGGTACATGTGGAGTCATATGGCATCGAAAAAAAGATTTCCTGAGCACAGACGGCAAAAGATATCCCATCAAACAGTTTATAAACTGTGGGACGTCTTTTGTCATCTATGGCCTAATCTGCCCTTGTGGCCTACTATATGTAGGCCGGACCTCGCGGTGCCTAAGGACACGCATCAGCGAGCATAAAAGCAACATAAAATTGGTAAAAGATAAATACTCAGTCCCCCGCCATTTTAAAGAAAAACATCAGAGTAATTACGATGGATTGAAAGTCTTCGGAATTGAGGCAATTACAAAGGACTTAGATAGTGGGAGGAGATACCAAGAGCTCTGCAGAAGAGAAAGTTTTTGGATCTTTACATTGGGTACCCTGTCTCCTAGAGGTTTAAACGATGACCTTGAGATTCATACTCTCATCTAGCCACTAGGTAGTGCAAACACAATTAGTTTATCTCTACTTTTTTCCACACTACTTTCATTTTGCGATTTATTATATCAATCATATCTAGTAATACATATACTGCTGCCATCAGGAATGTGTTGAGTGTAAGGAATGTGGTTACCTATTACTAGCCCTGACAATAATAATCTCTCATCCTACTGTACCATACTACAAGTACACATATGGTCCCTTCAGTAGTTTGGTGCTAACTAGTGACTCCCTAAGACTGTTAACATACTGCAAGCCCACGGTTCATGGATCTTTTAAATGTATAGATATGAAGTCTATCATATCTTTATATATTTGTTGTATGTATATTATTCTATATGGTTACACCGAATATATACATCTTCCATACAGGGTCCCGTCACATATGCTGCTATTACCATTCACCCTATTAAGAAGCAAAACCAAAAACCAAAAATAATAGATTGCTTTAGGTTTAAGGTGCAAGTGATGGCCTTGTATGCTGGATCATAGTATCCTAATATTAGACTCTCTCACTATCAGTAGTACTATCATTGGATCATTTTAATGTCTTTTATCAGTACTAGGGTGCTTAAGCGCCTATATCGTGGTTTTTACCTCAATATCTAACGTGCAATTATGTGTATAGAGTCTTAGTTGTATATTATGGATTTTATCTTATATCATATTATTATATTATTATTATTTTTTCTTACTGTATTTATCATCATGTATTACATGTGTTCTATACATGATGCATAGAAGGCGTTCATGTGAACATATGCCTATATGTCTCATATTTTTACCCACCGGCAACACTACTGTCATATCCACTTAAGGAGTTACACGCATGTGTATGTAGTGTATACACATGTATACATGTGTTCATGCTGATGTCTTTCACTTCAATACACCTCTGGAGTGCGGCAGCCAGGGCCGTCTGACCACCCCATTTGATTGGCTATGACGTGCACTCAACAGCAAGTTCGTCAGAGGGGAATCCCCAGACAGTTTCCCCCAACTAGAGCCTCGTCAGAGGATGGGGGTGGGGTGGCAGGTCTGGTATCTTACCCAATAGAGCGGTGTTGGTGTACGCGCACAGAGTGGCCGTCAGATGCGCGTGATGCGCGCTCACGTGATCGCGCCGACGGACCTGTCCTCCTCACACTGCGCATGCGCATGTTGGTCCACGCATGCGCAGTCACGAGCATTCCATACTAGCGTGCGTTCCACACACAGGGTAAACCTGCAGCTATAGAGGGAAGCATAAGATCTCCCTCTGCTGCTGACTATACATTACTACGGATCCAAGAGTACTGATCCAATCCTCTCCATCATCCGATCACGAAGCACATGCAGCTGCCTGGTAGCACACAACATACAGCTTCTGGTTGAAGGTTTGTGTGTGGGTTTATATGTCTACATATATATACATGTGTTTGTGTCACTATGGACACTTAACCATTAAGACATCCATTGACTAACAATTTATGTCTATTGTTACATTAATTGCTATATACTCATCCAGCTTCATGACAAGTCCTCTGGATGAATTGTCCATTTGATACATCGCTCACTAATGAATCATGGAATAAGACTAACTATTTACAATATATTATGTTTCATCATGTATTATCTATTATCATCATTTCCAATGGTGTCATCGCCTAGTTGATATATTATATGTACACTAAGTGGTGTATGCAAAATGTGGTTTTTTATATATTTTTTTATATATTTTATATCTTATATTTTATGTTTGTCTATATCATTTCTCTCTGATGGCATTACAAATAGTGATTGTCTGTTGACGATATCTTGGCCCCTCCTACTAACCTGAGACTGCCCAACCCAGTGGGGAGGGCCTAGGTTCAGTCCAGGAGTATATATAGGAGAGAGCACTCACAGTTCAGTTAGCTCTGAGGAAGAAGGGACCCCCTTCGAAACGCGTCAGCTGTACTGAACACCCACTCCCCTGATGGGACTCATGTTATCTTCAAGTCCCTGTGAGGACTTACATGCCTGATTTTATTCGCTGTTTGTGAGTATATTTTTTACAATTAATAAATTTTGGTTACTGAGGTAATGCGCAAGGTTGGTGCGCTTCTCGTTTTCATTTCATTCTGCAGTGTTGATTGGGCTTCCCCAGCCTTGTTTTGGAGCCGCACAGCCCTTTATGCATTGGTGGACGATCCCTCCAGGCCTGGTTCCATCTGTTCGCCACCTGTCTGAGTCCCAGAGCGCAGGAGAATTTGTTTTTGATTTACTGATGGGTACATGTGGGCGGCACTGATGGGCACAGGTGGGCAGCACTGATGGGCACTGATCATCAGTGCCCTGATGATCAGTGCCCATCCCTTTGCTCACAATTGCCAGTTCTCGGCAATACTTTCCTCACGCTATGACAGCGCGAGGAAAGTGCAGCCGATAACCGGCAACTGTATTTACCCGGTGATCTGCTGTGTCATTGGACACAGCTGATCACGTGGTAAAAGGCCATTGTGATTGGCCGCTTACCATATGACGTGATCAGCTGTGTCTGCGATCACAGCGATCACCGGTGGCGCTGCAGGCACGCAGGGGGCGTGTTCTGAAATGATGTTCATGGACGCTGTCCCAGAACCATACAACCGCGCTGTAGCCGTCCTTCGGGTATAGCGCAGTTGGGAACTGGTTAAAGGATAAGTTCACCTTTGGGAACATGTTACATGTTCCACCCATTTTTAACATGTTAACGATCCACCCCCCCCTTCCCTCATGTCAGCAGTATGGGGAGTAGTACCCCGTACTAGCTGTCACAGCACGGCCATGCATGAACGCATCATTCATTCACAGTGTTCTGCTGGAGGGCTTCATTCTAAGGTAAGTCTTTCATAATGTGTTAGTATGTGATGCGATTACTTTGCAGGGGACCATTTGTTTGTGAATTTTTTTGTCGGTTTACTAACGCTTTAATGGTGATCATACAAAGGTCGATAAATTCTCAATTTATTGTCTCATCATCTACTTCCAATAGGTAAAATCAATCTATAGTCATCAATCCATTTAATTAATATGCCACACACAAGGAAGTGACTTTCAATCAATAGTTAAGATATGTTTGTAACTTATGATCATACGTTATCGATCGCATCTCTGTTTCCACCATATAATCTCATCATCTGATTGAACAAAAATATAATTGTATTCATGAACAAAGTATCTCAGTGTGCTGATTGAAGCAATTGATATATCAATATTCCGCCCTAGATGATTTACTTGGTTTGATCAAATCCGATTAAAAATGAGACTAAATTGAATCGCACATTGGTTGGATAAAAACAAATCAGGCATGTATGGCCTTCATAGAAGAAGTATAAAGAAGTTATTTTCAATTAGGCTGACAGATATATGTATATAAAAGCTTAAAATGTTACTAAATCCTGGACCCTGCATTCACTATATCCGGTCTGCCCGGACCCTGCATTCACTATATGTGGTCTCCCCGGACCCTGCATTCACTATATCCGGTCTCCCCGGACCCTGCATTCACTATATCCGGTCTCCCCGGACCCTGCATTCACTATATCTGGTCTCCCCAGACCCTGCATTCACTATATCCGGTCTCCCCGGACCCTGCATTCACTATATCTGGTCTCCCCGGACCCTGCATTCACTATATCTGGTCTCCCCGGACCCTGCATTCACTATATCTGGTCTCCCCGGACCCTGCATTCACTATATCCAGTCTCCCTGGACCCTGCATTCACTATATCCGGTCTCCCTGGACCCTGCATTCACTATATCTGGTCTCCCCGGACCCTGCATTCACTATATCTGGTCTCCCTGGACCCTGCATTCACTATATCTGGTCTCCCTGGACTCTGCATTCACTATATCTGGTCTCCCCGGACCCTGCATTCACTATATCTGGTCTCCCTGGACTCTGCATTCACTATATCTGGTCTTCCCAGACCCTGCATTCACTATATCTGGTCTCCCCGGACCCTGCATTC
Organism: Staurois parvus; assembly: GCF_062004578.1. NCBI lineage: Eukaryota > Metazoa > Chordata > Amphibia > Anura > Ranidae > Staurois > Staurois parvus. The sequence continues at coordinate 2,778,811 of NW_028318208.1, forward strand.
ACTATATCTGGTCTCCCACAGTACATACAACATGGAAATGCAATTATTGCAGTAAATATAAACTGCTAAATACTCTCTCATCAGCAGTTAGAGCAGTCTTGTGACTTCTATCAGTGTCCAGCAAAGCACTGGTTAAAGGTTGCAGGAGGAGCTGTCTTTCTGCTGTAGGAGGATGCAGAACCCCTGAACTCTAGCTGGACAGTGCTGATTTGCTTTGTGCTGATCACATGCACTCTCCCAAGAAAAAAAACAAACTTCTCTAGCAATACACACCAAACTGAGCATGTGCAGAGTGACTCCACACGATATGTCTTATCAAGAGATAAGAGGAGGACAGTAGAAGAAGGGGAGGATCAGAGAAAACAGGATCAAACATCCTTTTTTACACAATGCAGAGGATTAACCCCTTAGGTTCCACAGTGAGTATAACAAGCATGCTTTACTGCATATACAGACAGATGTTACTGCTGTGGGTTTAGTAACACTTTAATCTATAATTCTAGAAATGACTCCTAAGAACCAGAAAGTCTCTTAACATTTTATCTCCTCGTGTCATCTGCTTGTCAGTTACTTCATTTGTGAAATCGATAAGACACACAGCTGGCCTCAGATAACAGTTCTTATGTAAAACAAATTATACAGTACATCAAAGCACGATATCTCCTAGACCAGGGGTGTCAAACTGGTGGCCCTCCAGCTGCTGCAAAACTACAAGTCCCATCATGCCTCTGCCTTTGGGAGTCATGCTTGTAACTGTCAATCTTGCAATGCCTCATGGGACTTGTAGTTTGGCAGCAGCTGGAGGGCCGCCAGTTTGACACCCGTGACCAAGACAGTAACGCATGGGACAGCTATTCTTTGATCTCACAAAGTACATTGATGGAAGTGTAAGTTCTAAGATGACAGTTAGTTTGCTACAGCACTGAGTATCAGAAACAACTGCCATTTTGTTTGTGTACCATCACTTCTTCTACTGCTAGGGTCCGTATAGTACCATGTAGCGATCCTCTATATGTCCCTGCCTACTCTGTCCTATATAGCATTGATGTTTGTTCACCTGAACATTGGTCTCTTTGACCTGTAAACTGCCATTTCTTTTGTAATCATTCTACATCTACATCATTCTATAATCAACTGTAAAATGCCATAAATAAAGGAATTACAAAAAAAAAAAAAAACTGCCATTTTATTTTTTATAAAACTGTTTTACCTATAAATGTTTCCATAATGTTTGGCATCTCAGTGCCGCATATCTCCTCCAGCTCCTTTCAGCCACTCCCTGTCTGCATACACTTGCCCCAGCGTCAGATGAACATCATGGCTCTGAAACGGCTACCTGACTACCCTGCCTGTGCAATGTGTGTCTGCATAGCCGGCATTCGGAAAACATTTCACAAGCTTCGGTTTCTGCAGTGCTGTCATGTTCTATAAACCGCAATTCAATATTGGTAGATGGAGGCGTCCTGTACACAGATTGTCATTTCCTGCTTGCCCGATTGGCTCACTGATTTACCCAGAAATCTGTAGTAAAATAGAAGACAGATTTTTGGCATCCTCTGCAACAAAATTTCATTTTTGATGAGATACTCCCAAAGGGAAATCATGTCCAAAGGGATGCAGACCCTGCCACTTTCCTGATTAGAGCCCAGCTTATTGATAATTATGAAACCACTCCCACACAGATTCACTCTGCACATGGACAGAGACAAACAAACAGCTAATTCTTCAGAACGAAGGGTAGGAACCTGCAACAAAGATTGTTAAAATCCCTGCAATGTACATTGATGATCTAGAGAGGAAGGTTTTTTTTTCTTAACAAAAGTAGAGTTACTCTTTAACCCCTTTACGCCGGCTGCACACAAATGTGTGGCCTCCCGGCATCTGGGCCTAGTGGGCCTTGCGTTCATGTAAGAAAAAACATATGTACTGAGAGCGCTCCTAGCACACATGTCCGGTACTCACGGAAAGGTCCCGGTCTGCTCTTTCGATCGGGACCTTTCCCGATCATGTGACCGCCGTGACGTCGCGTCACGGCGGTCACATGATCCCTAAACCACGCCCCACCCGCCATGCCTCCCGGCTTATGAAACTCCTAAAGGGCCGGGAGGCGCCGGCGGGAAGGGGTTAAAGTAGAACTAAAGGCAAGACAGATTTTTTTTTAGTTCAGGATAAAGGGGGAATCCCTGATTATCACCAGAACTAGTGTCTCCATAGAAAGATTTCCCCTCTCTTCCTAGATTTGGGATTTTTTTTTGCTTTTGGCTGATAAACAGAATCTCCCTAACAGGGACACAGACAGCAATAAAAACTGGCAGGGGTTCAAATCCATCTCCACTCCATCCAAAGCAACAAAAAAAATTTGTGTTTGTTATTCTTTAACCACTTGCCCTCCTGAGGATTTACCCCCCTTAATGACCAGGCCTCTTTTTGCTACTCGGCGCTGCACTAATTCAACTGATAATTGCGCGGTCATGCAATGCTGCACCCAAACGAAATTTACGTCCTTTTTTTCACACAAATAGAGTTTTCTTTCGGTGGTATTTGATCACCTGTGCGATTTTATTTTTCACGCTATAAACAAAAAAAGGCCAAAAATTTTGAAGAAAAACAATATTTTTTACTTTCAGCTATAAAAAATATATAGTAAAGTTAGTTATAAATTTAGGCCAAAATGTATTCTGCTCCCTGTTTTTGGTAAAAAAAATCCCAATAAGTGTATATTGATTGCTTTGTGTGGAAGTTATAGCGTCTACAAACTATGGTATAGATACTGCAATAGATACTGCAATTTACGCCATTTTTTGCTATTCAGCGCTGCGCTAGTTTAACGGACAATTGCGCGGTCATGCAATACGGTACATAAATGAAATTTACATCCTTTTTTTTTTCCCACAAATTGAGCTTTCTTTTGGTGGTATTTGATCACCTGTGCGGTTTTTATTTTTTGCCCCTATCTGTTTACAAAACACACGTTTTAAAACGTGGTTTTGCCCAGCCGTGCCGCCCTGCCACCGTATTTATAGAGTGGCTGGGCGGCATGTGGTTAAATACAAATCTTACAGGGAGTGCTGGCTGTAACTTTAACCACTTGCCCCCCGGAGGATTTACCCCCCTCCCTGACCAGGCCATTTTTTGTGCTGCGTTACTTTAACCGCTTAAGGACCGACCTATAGCAGATATACTGCTACAGGGCGGCACCTGTGCGCAAAATCACGTATATTTGTGTATGTATGAATGTAAGTTAGAGACCTTAGATTGTACACCCCTTGAGGGTTAGGGACCTTAGATTGTACACCCCTTGAGGGTTAGGGACCTTAGATTGTACACCCCTTGAGGGTTAGGGACCGATGTGAATGTACAATATATATGTAAAGCGCTGTGTAAATTGACGGCGCTATATAAGTACCTGGAATAAATAAATAAATATATGCGTGATTTTGCACTTCCAGGTAGGGGGAGTGCGCGAGCCACGTGAACGCCCTACCTGGGTCCCGGAAGGTAATTACCCACTGGTGCCCGGTGATTACCGTGCATTTCTGATGGGGAGGAAGATCGTTTTGCTTTCAAACAATCTTCCTCCCTGTCAGCTCGAGCACACTGCCCTGGATGGTTGTGCACAGTACAGCCATCCCGATCAGTGTGCTTACAGTGAAGAACACCCCCCGCCCCCTAGTAAAACACTCCCAGCACATTAACCCCTTCCTGCCCAGTGCCATTAGTACAGTGTCAGTGCTTTTTTTTTTTTAGCAATGATCACTGTATTGGTGTCACTGGAGATGTCAGTGACACCAAGTTAGTTCCTCCCCAGTGTCAAAATGCCCACTGCAGTTCCTCTAAAAGTCACTGATCGCCGCCACTACTAGTAAAAAAAAATTGTGTACTGTATATACCGCCATTTGTAAACACTAAAACTTTCACGTAAACCAATTAATTTACACTTATAGGGATTTTTCTTAGCAAAGACATGGACTTGGCCCTGGAACTATGAAGGCACCATCAGATAGGAAGCCAATCAGCCACAGATCAAGGAACCCCCAACAACCTGTGGAGGAACCCTGATTGAGATAGGCTGCTCTTCGGTGTGTCTGAGTCAGTCTTGCCCTTTGCTCCTGTTATCTAACAAACTTTGTGGTTGCATTGCACCATAACCACATACTGGAAAGCACCAACGTGTAATTGGAGATTTACGACTCACAGAAAATCTGGGGATTTTTCATTCCTATTTATATAACACTTTTGTTTTTCGTGTCCTCATAAATCTCCCAACTTGTCCCCAGGGGCGGACTGACAACTCATGGGGCCCCCGGGCAATAGGGGATCATGGGGCCCCTGTGTCCTTGCCCAAACTCAAAAAAGCCTATGAAAAAGGTACCAGGGACATCTCATGGAGTCCCCTACTGACCCCGGGTCCTCGGGCAGTGCTCGAGTTTCCAAATGGTCAGTCCGCCCCTGATTGTCCCTCTTCTGGATCCAACCCTTTTTTTTTTTTCTTTTTTTTTTTATTATTAAAGTGGTAGTAATCTCTCATATTTTATTTGTACCTACAGGTGAGCCTATAACAAAGCATACCTGTAGGTAAAATGATTATCTCCTAAATGTGCGCTGTTTAGGAGATATTCTAGGGCAGTGTTTCCCAACATTTTTTCAGTCAAGACACCCTTTAAAAATTATGGGTAGTCCCGAGGCACCCCATTCTAAAATAGGGCGCCTCAAGACTCCATAATTTTAAAAGGACCCCATTCTAAAATATGAGAAACTACTCTAATAGTTTTTATAATGCAGCAACATCCACACTTGTAGGATACCCAACAATAGAGGTGATTTATGAACTAAAAGGCAGGCCTATCCTCCCGCTGGCTTGTATACAATTTTTGGTCAATTTTTAGACATTTTGCCAAGGCACCCCTGAAGAAACCTCAAGGCACCCCAGGGTGCTTGGGCACCCTGGTTGAGAAAGGCTGTTCTAGAGAGCAGCAGCCGTGCCGTTCCGTCAGAGCTGTGTGCCGCGGCAAAGACTCCCGTGCACATGAGCGGGAGTGACGTCCTCATGGCTTGGCTAATCGAGCCCGGAACCCGGAAGGAAGACCAAGTGGAGATGGAAGCCTCTGCAACAGTGCTGGAGGGCCTGGTTTTAAGGTAAGTCCTTTGTAATGTGCTAGTATTTATTTCAGGTACTTATATAGTGTCAATTTACGGAGCACTTTATATATATATTCCACATTCACATCAGTCCCTAACCCTCAAGGGGCGTACAATCTAAGGTCCCTAACTTACATTCATACATACACATACTAGGGACAATTTAGACAGGAGCCAATTCACCTACCAGCATGTCTTTGGAGTGTGGGAGGAAACTGGAGTACCCGGAGGAAACCCACGCAGGCACAGGGAGAACATGCAAACTCCAGGCAGGTGGTGCGGATTCAAACCAACGACCCTAGTACTAGGCGGAAGTGCTAACCATTTAGCCACTGTGCTGCCCAATATATATACAGTATGCGTTGCCTACTACCACATTATGCCTTTGCCTTGCAGCCGGAAACTTTTTTTTTTTGTTCTAGGGTTTACTACCACTTACAGTCCTCATGCACACTGGACGATTTTACAGCGTTTCTTCTTGGCTTTTGGCGGTTTTTTTTTTCTACAGACAGTAAACCCCCCAGCATGTTATCCTATGTGACCATGTACACACAGACTGTGATCAGCGTTTCTCGGCTGGAAAAAACCCCAGGACTAGTGGGTTTCTAGAGGAGTGTTTTAGCGGTAAAAACGCTCTAATGCTGAAAAACGCAGTAAAAGGCGGCAAACTGGAGTTTTTAAGCATACAATACATTTTTTTTTTGTAAACCGCAAACGCGGAAAAACGCGGCTAAACGCAAATGCAAAAACACTAAAAAACACAGCTAACACTGCCAGCGTTATTAAAATGTCCAGTGTGCGTGGAGCCTAAGAACAATGACGGGGAAAAGACAAATTCCAAAATATGCTTCAGGCAGGTTTATCAACCATGGTCGCATTTGGCTTTTGTCAGATCCAAGCCCTTTATCTTTCACAGATGGCCTTCTTTTTGGACTGGGGCACACAGCTCTGTTTCCACATTTTGCAGCTTTGCGATGAGGACATATTGCATGGATGAAAATCCATTATTTCTTTCTATTAAAGATGCACTTATGTTGAGTATTGTTTTCCCTACCAAGCTGCTTGCCTATTGCAGATTCAGTCTTCCCAGCCTGGTGCAGGTCTACAATTTTGTTTCTGGTGTCCTTCGACAGCTCGTTGGTCTTCACCATAGTGGAGTTTGGAGTGTGACTGTTTGAGGTTGTGGACAGGTGCCTTTTATACTGATAACAAGTTCAAACAGGTGCCATTGATACAGGTAATGAGTGCAGGACAGAGGAGCCTCTTAAAGAAGAAGGTATAGGTCTGTGAGAGCCAGAAATCTTGCTTGTTTGCAGGTGACCAAATACTTATTTTCCACCATAATTTGCAAATAAATTCTTTCCAAATCAGCCAATGTGATTGTCTGGATTTTTTTTCTCATTTTGTCTATCATAGTTGAGGTCTACCTATGATGCCAACTACAGGCCTCTCTCATCTTTTTAAGTGGAAGAACTTGGACAATTGGTGGCTGACTAAATACCTTTTTGCCCCACTGTATATAACACAATAACATACAATAACTATATTATCATAAAGGAAAAGTCCCTACAAAGTCACTTAACTCCTTGGCGCCGAGCATACGCAAACATGCCTCTCGGTGGCTGGGCCTTGACGCTGAGGGGCCGCATATTTGCGTACCCAATGTAAGCAAAAGATGTGGCGAGAGTGCGTGCCCTGCATGTTCACGGCACATTTACTGACGTCTCAAGGAAAAGGGCCCGATCACTACTTGTGGTCAGGAGCCTTCCAATCATGTGATTGCAAGTTTTTGAATTTACCTCTTACAGCCTTTCTCATGATGTCCTTACACTCACCGGCACTTTATTAGGTACATTTGTCCAATGGCTTGGTAACAAAAATTGCTAATCAGCCAATCACACAGCAGCAACTCAATGCATTTAGGCGTCTAGACGTGGTAAAGACAACTTGCTGAAGTTTAAACCGAGCATCAGAATGGGGAAGGAAGGGGATTTAAGTGACTGTGAACATGGTAAGGTTGTTGGTGCCAGACAAGCTGGTCTGAGTATTTCAAAAACTGCTGATCTACTAGGATTTTCAGGCACAACCATTTCTGGGGTTTACAGAGAATGCTCTGAAAAAGAGAAAATATCCAGTGAGCAACAGTTGTGTGGAAGAAAATGCCTTGTGAAAGGTCAGAGGAGAATGGGCAGACTGGTTGCTGCGACATTCAGATGGTAGGGTCAGAATTGGGTGTAAACAACATGAAAGCATGGATCCATCCTGCCTTGTATCAATGGTTCAGGCTGGTGGTGTAAAGGTGTGGGTGGTTTAATGGGTGGTGGAATGGTGTGGGTGGTGGAATGGGTGGTGGAATGGTGTGGGTGGTGTAATGGATGGTGGTGGAATGGTGTGGGTGGTGAAATGGAGTAATGGGTGGTGGTGGAATGGTGTGGGTGGTGTAATGGGTGGTGGTGGAATGGTGTGGGTGGTGAAATGGGTGGTGGTGGAATGGTGTGGATGGTGGAATGGGTGGTGGTGGTGGAATGGTGTGGGTGGTTTAATGGGTGGTGGTGTAATGATGTGGGTGGTGTAATGGGTGGTGGTGGAATGGTGTGGGTGGTGTAATGGGTGAAGGTGTAATGATGTGGGTGGTGTAATAGGTGGTGGTGGAATGGTGTGGGTGGTGTAATGATGTGGTGGTGTAATGGGTGGTGGTGGAATGGTGTGGGTGGTGTAATGATGTGGGTGGTGTAATGATGTGGGTGGTGTAATGGGTGGTGGTGGAATGGTGTGGGTTGTGTAATGGGTGGTGGTGGAATGGTGTGGGTGGTGTAATGGGTGGTGGTGGAATGTTGTGGGTGGTGGAATGGTGTGGATGGTGTAATGGGAGGTGGTGGAATGGTGTGGGTGGTGGAATGGGTGGTGGTGGAATGGTGTGGGTGGTTTAATGGGTGGTGGTGGAATGATGTGGGTGGTGTAATGGTGTGGGTGGTGTAATGGGTGAAGGTGTAATGATGTGGGTGGTGTAATGGGTGGTGGTGGAATGGTGTGAGTGGTGGAATGGGTGGTGGTGGAATGTTGTGGGTGGTGGAATGGTGTTGGTGGTGTAATGGGTGTTGGTGTAATGATGTGGGTGGTGTAATGGGTGGTGGTGGAATGATGTGGGTGGTGGAATGGTGTTGGTGGTGTAATGGGTGTTGGTGTAATGATGTGGGTGGTGTAATGGGTGGTGGTGTAATGATGTGGGTGGTGTAATGGGTGGTGGTGGAATGATGTGGGTGGTGTAATGGGTGGTGGTGGAATGATGTGGGTGGTGTAATGGGTGGTGGTGGAATGATGTGGGTGGTGTAATGGGTGGTGGTGGAATGATGTGGGTGGTGGAATGGTGTGGGAGAGATTTTCTTGGCACTAGCAAGGTGAACCTAATAATGTGGCCGGTGAGTGTATATCCACCAGTTCATTGCAGGAGACATTGAGCTTTCCTTGACTAGTTACAAGAACAGTCTTCAAGGTTCAAAATGTTACTGGTGACCCTTTTATACCCTTTGATGCTTTAGCTCTTCTATTTCACAGATGCCTGACTGTCGGGTGTCAGTGGAGAGGGGGATTCTATATTTGTACCAACTGCTTCTAGTTTCTGCAAAACCTTAACACCTGGTGACCAGAAAAAAACATTACTGCTAAAACTGTATAGATGTCTTCTTTTGTTTGGTATCTGATGTAAATCTGTCATGTAGCCGAGTATTAGGTGCTAGAGATGGATGAAAGCCTGCATGGGGAATAATGGAAGTGATTGTACCAATGGGGCCATGTATACAAGAGCAACCAGGACTGGTTTCAGAAGTCATTCAAGGCTTTCTGCTTGAAGCAAAGGGTTGTTCATAAGAAGCACCCTGTGTCTTGGAGGGTGGATGACTTGGCCATTTTCCAACTACTGGCGCACCAGCTAGTGCTAGAGAATGAGGATACTCAAGAGTGAAGATGAAAAGGTACAGCTTCACTTTTAGTCCTCATGCACACTGGACGTTTGGACAGCCAGTAAACCCCCCAGCATGTTATCTTGTGTGTCCATGCACACAGAGACTGGAAAAAATGTTTTTTGGCCAGATACAAAATCCAGGACTAGTGGGTTTCTAGAGGAGTTTTTTAGCTGTAACAATGTTCTAATGCTGAAAAAATATGGCAAAACGCGTTAAATCGCGGCAAACCGGCGCTTTTGGACTTGTTTTGGTACAAAAAAACCTCTAAAATACACATGCGAAAAAATGCAGCTAAACGCTAATAGAAACCGATAAAAACCGCTGAAAAAAAAAATCACGTTTTTAACGTGATTTTACACAGCTGACGTTACCAGCGTTATTAAAACGTCCCGTGTGCGTGGAGCCTTAGACCTCATGCACACAGAGTGTTTTTGCAGACACTTTTAGGGGTGTCAGGCATTTTTTTTTACTGCTTCCAAATGGCCCTCCATGTTATCCTATGTGTCCATGGACACACACGCTTTTAGTCCTCATGCACACGGGATGTTTTACAGCGGCTGTTTTTGGCTATTGACAGTTTTTTTCTACAGTCAGTAAACCCCCCCAGCATGTTCTCCTATGTGTCCATCCCCGGCATGTTATCCTATGTGTCCATCCCCGGCATGTTATCCTATGTGTCCATCCCCAGCATGTTCTCCTATGTGTCCATCCCCAGCATGTTCTCCTATGTGTCCATCCCCGGCATGTTATCCTATGTGTCCATCCCGGGCATGTTATCCTATGTGTCCATCCCCGGCATGTTATCCTACGTGTCCATCCCCGGCGTGTTATCCTATGTGTCCATCCCCAGCATGTTATCCTATGTGTCCATCCCCGGCGTGTTATCCTATGTGTCCATCCCCGGCATGTTATCCTATGTGTCCATCCCCGGCGTGTTATCCTATGTGTCCATCCCCGGCGTGTTATCCTATGTGTCCATCTCCAGCGTGTTATCCTATGTGTCCATCCCCAGCATGTTATCCTGTGTGTCCATCCCCGGCATGTTATCCTATGTGTCCATCCCCGGCATGTTATCCTATGTGTCCATCCCCAGCATGTTATCCTATGTGTCCATCCCCGGCATGTTATCCTATGTGTCCATCCCCGGCATGTAATCCTATGTGTCCATCCCCGGCATGTTATCCTATGTGTCCATCCCCGGCATGTTATCCTATGTGTCCATCCCCGGCATGTTATCCTATGTGTCCATCCCCGGCATGTTATCCTATGTGTCCATCCCCAGCATGTTATCCTATGTGTCCATCTCCAGCATGTTATCCTATGTGTCCATCCCCGGCATGTTATCCTATGTGTCCATCCCCAGCATGTTATCCTATGTGTCCATCTCCAGCATGTTATCCTATGTGTCCATCCCCAGCATGTTATCCTATGTGTCCATCTCCGGCATGTTATTCTATGTGTCCATCTCCGGCATGTTATCCTATGTGTCCATCCCCGGCATGTTATCCTATGTGTCCATCCTCGGCATGTTATCCTATGTGTCCATCTCCGGCATGTTATTCTATGTGTCCATCCCCGGCATGTTATCCTATGTGTCCATCCCCGGCATGTTATCCTAAGTGTCCATCCCCAGCATGTTATCCTATGTGTCCATCCCCGGCATGTTATCCTATGTGTCCATGTACACATAGACTGGAATCAACGTTTTTTGGCTGGATAAAAAACCCAGGACTAGTGGGATTCTAAAATAGTTTTTTAGCTGTAAAAACGTTCTAACGCTGAAAAACGCGGTAAAACGTGGTAAAACGCATTTTTGGACTTTTTTTGCCCCCCCCCCAATTTTTTTTCTGGTAAAAAAAGCAACCGTGGAAAAACGTCGCTAAACGCTATAACATAGTTACCATAGTAACATTGCACTACTCTGAGATATTGATCAGTATTTTTTTTTTTTTTTATACATTATGATTGCTTCTTTGCTATGAGCAAGACCAATCACAGCTAGTGACACAATTGTATACAATGGATGGCATGAAAGCAAGTCATCCATTGTTTACAATTGTCATGTGTCCTGCTGTGATTGGTCACAGTAGGTCAGATGGTATTGGCAATGGGGTTGGTACACAGATCTGTCATTGGCTGTGTCCGAGGTACACAGCTGGTGACAGATCTTGCTACAGCGCAGGGACGTGCAAGGCGTGATCCGGGAAAGACGTCATATGATGCCCACCAGTATTGATGAGAGTGAACAGGTGAACAGGTTAGTGTTACTAAACTCCGGACTCTGCATTCACTATATCTGGTCTCCTCAGACCCTACATTCACTATATCCGGTCTTCCCGAACCCTGCATTCACTATATCTGGTCTCCCCGGAACTGGCATTCACTATATCTGGTCTCCCGGGCCCTGCATTCACTATATCCGGTCTCCTCAAACCCTGTATTCACTATATCCGGTCTCCTCAAACCCTGCATTCACTATATCCGGTCTCCCCGAACCCTGCATTCACTATATCTGGTCTCCCCGGAACTGGCATTCACTATATCTGGTCTCCTCAGACCCTACATTCACTATATCCGGTCTTCCCGAACCCTGCATTCACTATATCTGGTCTCCCCGGAACTGGCATTCACTATATCTGGTCTCCCCGGACCCTGCATTCACTATATCTGGTCTCCCCGGACCCTGCATTCACTATATCCGGTCTCCCCGGACCCTGCATTCACTATATCCGGTCTCCCCGGACCCTGCATTCACTATATCTGGTCTCCATGGACCCTGCATTCACTATATCCGCTCTCCCCGGACCCTGCATTCACTATATCCAGTCTCTCAGGACCCTGCATTCACTATATCCGGTCTCCCAGGACCCTGCATTCACTATATCTGCTCTCCCAGGACCCTGCATTCACTATATCCGATCTCCCAGGACCCTGCATTCACTATATCTGCTCTCCCAGGATCCTGCATTCACTATATCTGGTCTCCCCGGACCCTGCATTCACTATATCCGGTCTCCCCGGACCCTACATTCACTATATCCGGTCTCCCCGGACCCTACATTCACTATATCCGGTCTGCCCGGACCCAGCATTCACTATATCTGCTCTCCCCGGACCCTGCATTCACTATATCCGCTCTCCCTGGACCCTGCATTCACTATATCCGGTCTCCCAGGACCCTGCATTCACTATATCCGGTCTCCCCGGACCCTGCATTCACTATATCTGCTCTCCCCGGACCCTGCATTCACTATATCCGCTCTCCCCGGACCCTGCATTCACTATATCCGGTCTCCCAGAATACACACAACATAGAAATGCAATTAGTAATTGTAAACTGTTAAATACATTTTCTCACCAGCTGTATATTGCAGTCTTGTGACTTCTATCAGTGTCCAGCTGAACATAGATTAAAGCTTGTAGGAGGAGTTTTCATTCTGCTTTGACTGTCCTATGAGGCTGCATAACCCCTGACTCTCTGTCTGGACAGCGCTGATTGGCCCTGTGCTGATCACATGCACCTTCCCAAAGAAAAAAAATAAAACTTTCTAGCAATACACACTAAACTGAGTGTCTCCTAGAGCTCTGTTCTACCAGCAAATGGATTGGGGACAGTAGAAAAGGGAGAGGATCAGAGAAGACAGGATCAAACAGCCTTTTTACACAATTAACAAAATTAACCCTTTCTGTTCCACAGTGAGTATAACAAGCATGCTTTACTGCATATACAGACCGATTTTACTGTTGTGGGTTTAGTAACACCTTAAGTGTGATATTTCAGTTTTTTTTCCCTTTTTAAAAAATTCACAGACATTTCTAAAATTCTCTTTTGACTTTGTCACTGTGGGATACTGAGCAGGGGCTGACTGACCATTGGGAAACTCGGGTCAGTAGGGGGCCCCATGAGATGCCCATGGTACCTTTTTCATAGGCTTTTTTGAGTTTGGGAAGGACACAGGGGCCCCATGATCCCCTATTGCCCGGGGGGCCCCATGAGTTGTCAGTCCGCCCCTGATACTTAGTGTAGGTTAATGGGGAAAAAATTAATTTAAGTAACTGTAGTATCAGGCTGCAACCAGGGGCGGACGGACAACTCATGGGGCCCCTGGGCAATAGGGGATCATGGGGCCCCTGTGTCCTTGCCCACACCCAAAAAAAACTATGAAAAAGCCAATGAAAGGTACCAGGGGTATCTCATGGGGCCCCCTACTGACCCCAGGCCCTCGGCAGTGCCCGAGTTTCCAAATGGTCAGTCTGCCCCTGGCTGCAACATAACAAAATTGAAAAAAGTGAAGGGGTCTGAATACTTTCTGAATGCACTGTATGTATTGCAAGGCACTGGATGACAGGATCGTGTTAACATCTCCCAGCCGGCGTCGTATTTCACGCTCCGATAACAAAGAACGCGGTGCTGCTCTCATATACTGTATGTAATAATAGTATACTCAGTACTAAGAGCCCAAGTCAGCACATTCCAGGCTCCCAATACAACAGATGTATCTACAGTCACTCGCTGGCAGAGTATCCTCATCCTCCACACAAAAGTCGGCCATACAATTTCGAAAATCTTTTCTAAGAACTTTCCTTCGAATTTCACACCATTAGTGGGTCACAGAAACTGCCAATTTTTGTGTGACCATCGAATTCGAGTGTTGGAAATTTTTTGAAAACTGAACAAATTTTGAATCGATGATGGGAGAATTGTGTGAACAAAAAAGAAATGAACATGAGCTGTGACCTGGAAAGAAAAGAAAATTCTGGCCCACGAAAATTATTTTCTGTAGCAACACGAGGTGAAATTGAAGGCTTGGTTGGTTGAATTTCAAGATCAATGGTGGTACCATTGGATTACAAAACGCACTAAATTTCCAATTTTCTAAAGAAAATTTGTTCAGAATTTGACCCATGTGTGGCCTGCATAACTTCCTATAGCACTTTTCCCAATAAGAGCATGTCAAGTTCACCACACCTGCTGCACTGAATTGTCGTTGGGTATCCTCCTACATGGCAGCGATCAGGTCAGGGTCACAGGTTGGCATGGTCTGTGGTTCCTATATGTCACAAAGTGAGCCAAGCAAAGCACACCAATATTGCCCCATCTATCCTTGGGGACCATTTACACCTCTGCTGCTTAAGCACTTGCCCTGCAGAGGATTTACCCCCCTTCCTGACACGGCCATTTTATGCGGTATGGCGCTGCGTTACTTTAACTGACAACTGCGTGGTCGTACAACGCTGCACCCAAATGAAATTTACGTCCTTTTTTCCCCACGAATAGAGCTTTCTTTTGGTGGTATTTGATTGCCTGTGCTTTTTTTTTTCTTTTTTGCGCTATAAAGACCGACAAGTTTGAGGAGAAAAACAATCTTTTTGCTATTTTGCTATTAAACATGTCCAGTAAAAAAAATGTAAAAAATCTAATTTCATCATAAATTTAGGCCAAAATGTATTCTGCTACATGTCTGCTAAAAAAAATCCCAATACGTGTAAATTAATTGGTTTACGTGAAAGTTATAGCGTCTACAAATGGCGGTATAGATACTGGGATTTTCTTTTTACTAGTAATGGCGGCGATCAGCGACTTATAGTAGGACTGTGGGACTGCGGCAGACATTTTGACACTGGGGGGAACTGACTTGGCGTCACTGACATCCCCAGTGACACCAATACAGTGATCAGTGCTAAAAAAAAAAGCAATGACACTGTACAAATGGCACTGGGCAGGAAGGGGTTAACATGAGGGGTGATCAAAGGGTTAACTGTGTGCAGGGAATGTTTTACTAGAGGGCGGTGTCAGTGTGCTTCACTGTAAGCACACTGCTCTGGATGGCTGTGCTGTGCACAGCCATCCAGAGCAGTGTGCCCGAGCCGACAAGTAGGAGGACTGTTAGTAAACAAAGCAGTCCTCTTCCCCATCGGAGATCCTCGGTAATCACCGGGCTGGGACCCGGTGATTGACAGCCTTGGCGCGCATCCCCTACCCGGAAATACAAAATCACGTGTGTATATACACCCCTGCCGCCCTGTAGCAGTATTTCTGCTATAGGGTGGTGGGGAAGCGGTTAAAGTAGGACAAAGAGCAATTCTTTTTTTTAAATTTTGGATACAGAAGGGGGGGCTATAACCCCTATCAATTTTTTCGCCATCTGTGTCTCATTGAAGAGGTTTCCCTTCACTTCCTGTCCCATAGCCACAACAGAAAGTGATGGGAAAGCCCTGGTTGTCACCAGACCTAGTGTCCCCATTGGAAGATTTTCCCTCTATTACTGTTCTGGGAACAACCTGAATTTTCGCAATCTTACCTCTCATTGAACAGCGCAGTCTTACCTCTCATTTATTGCCTCAGGCTGAGTGTCAGGATTTAAAGCTGAAGTCTAGTGTAAAAAAATAAATTTCTACAGCTAAGTCACATCACTTACCTGTAATGAAGGATGTGTTACATTGTGCAGACAGCTGGATCATGGAGGAGTCTTCACTGCAGAGATTCTTGTCCTCTTCCTGACTCTGGACTTCCAATGCTGGAATGGTTATCAGCTTCAGGTCTTCAGGCAGAACAGCAGTACAGATGGTCCAACGGGGACACTCCCTCTCATTCCTCCTCCTCCATTGAGAAAAGTTCTTTCATTGATTACTCAGCATGTAACATGATCTGTGATTGGGGGAGAGTCTAGTCAGTCACAGAATTTACCCCCCCCCCCCCCATTCACAGACCACATTACATGCTATGTAATCAATTAAATAACTTTTTTAAATGAAGGAGCAGGAAGGAGGGAGCATGTCTTCACTGGACCATCTGTACTGCTGTTCTGCAAGACCCACAGCAGGTAACAATTGCAGCACTGGAAGTTCAGATACAGGAAGAGGACAGGCATCCCTGTAGTGAAGATTTCTCCAGGATCCAGCCCCATCACCATACTACATAGAGACACAGAACAGGTTACAATCTGCGTGGCAATGGTGACTCTAGGAACAATATATAAGGGGGGCACATAAGATTCCACAGTCAAAACTGGGGAGGCACTAATTATTTTCACCACTGAAAAACCTAAATAAGTATATATATAAATAAGATTACAAAATACAAGAGTAATGTGGTATGCAACAAAATCTTTTCATTGTACTAACCTAACACTTGAAACACAAGCTTTCAAGAGTTTTCCTTTCTTCCTCAGGTATTGCTTCAGACCTGAGAGAGAGGAAAACTCTCAAAAGCTTTTCTTTAGAGTTTAAAGGATAGTGTACAGAGGTCAGTAGGATGTAGGGCAGTGTACAGAGGTCAGTAGGATGTAGGGCAGTGTACAGAGGTCAGTAGGATGTAGGGCAGTGTACAGAGGTCAGTAGGATGTAGGGCAGTGTACAGAGGTCAGTAGGATGTAGGGCAGTGTACAGAGGTCAGTAGGATGTAGGGCAGTGTACAGAGGTCAGTAGGATGTAGGGCAGTGTACAGAGGTCAGTAGGATGTAGGGCAGTGTACAGAGGTCAGGAGGATGTAGGGCAGTGTACAGAGGTCAGGAGGATGTAGGGCAGTGTACTGAGGTCACGAGGATGTAGGGCAGTGTACAGAGGTCAGGAGGATGTAGGGCAGTGTACTGAGGTCACGAGGATGTAGGGCAGTGTACAGAGGTCAGTAGGATGTAGGGCAGTGTACAGAGGTCAGTAGGATGTAGGGCAGTGTACAGAGGTCAGGAGGATGTAGGGCAGTGTACTGAGGTCACGAGGATGTAGGGCAGTGTACAGAGGTCAGGAGGATGTAGGGCAGTGTACAGAGGTCAGGAGGATGTAGGGCAGCGTACAGAGGTCAGTAGTATGAAGGTTAGTAGGATGTAGGGCAGTGTACAGGGGTCAGTAGTATGTAGGACTATGTACAGAGGACAGTAGGATGTAGGACTGTGTACAGAAGTCAGTAGTATGTTGGGCAGTGTACAGGGGTCAGTAGGATGTAGGGCAGTGTACAGGGGTCAGTAGGTGTACAGGGGTCAGTAGTGTGTAGGGCAGTGTACAGGAGTCAGTAGGATGTAGGGCAGTGTACAGGGGTCAGTAGGTGTACAGGGGTCAGTAGTATGTAGGGCAGTGTACAGGGGTCAGGAGGATGTAGGGCAGTGTACAGAGGTCAGTAGTATAGAGGGCAGTGTACAGAGATCAGTAGTATGAAGTGCTGTGTACAGAGGTCAGTAGTATGGAGGGCAGTGTACAGAGATCAGTAGTATGAAGGGCAGTGTACAGAGGTCAGTAGTATGAAGGGCAGTGTACAGAGGTCAGTAGTATGGAGGGCAGTGTACAGAGATCAGTAGTATGAAGGGCAGTGTACAGAGGTCAGTAGGATGTAGGGCAGTGTACAAGGATGAGTAGTATGTAAAACAGTGTACAGAGGTCAGTAGTATGAAGGTCAGTAGGATGTAGGACAGTGTACAAGGGTCAGTAGGATGTAGGGCAGTGTACAGAGGTCAGTAGTATGAAGGTCAGTAGGATGTAGGGCAGTGTACAAGGGTCAGTAGGATGTAGGGCAGTGTACAGAGGTCAGTAGTATGAAGGTCAGTAGGATGTAGGGCACTGTACAAGGGTAAGTAGGATGTAGGGCAGTGTACAGAGGTCAGTAATATGTAGGGTGGTGTCCAGAGGTCTGTAATATGTGGGGTGGTGTTCAGAGGTTAGTGGTATGTGGGGTGGTGTTCAGAGGTCTGTAATATGTGGGGTGGTGTTCAGAGGTTAGTGGTATGTGGGGTGGTGTTCAGAGGTCTGTAATATGTGGTTTGGTGTCCAAGAGTCTGTAATATGAAGGCATCAGCAGGTCAGAGGATTCCAATATCTGCAGAGTGGACATGGAGAGCTCTACACTATGGGTGGCTGGGTGTAAACAGACTCTACTGCGTTTCGATTGGCCTAAATGGAAGAGTCGGGATCCGCTTCGGTTTTATTTTCCAGCACACCCAATCAGAGTAGAGGGAGGCGGCTGTAAATGGACACAAGTCTGCTTACATCTGCCTGTCCATAGGGATGAATAGAGGGTCTGATCCGGTCCACCTCAAAAATTGACAGACAGACGTCATCGGACCTGCTGCGTGAAAGGAGCCTGAAAAGTGTAGATAGACGTAATAAAAGCGCTGTTGTTCTGTCCTTTTCCAGCAGCATTGTTCTGACTGTGAGAAACTGAAGAAGAGATGTGTGCCGGTTGCAGACTGTGACTTCTATGATAGCACGGCATCATCTGTATATCTAGAGATCCCACAGCCACAGAACCTACCGCCATTGCTCACACTGCATCAGAAGAAAGAATGGGGGAGGGGCTTAGGCAATCAACTCCCACCCACTCACACTGCAACGGTTCTCAGGCTCCACTTTGGGGATGCTGGCATCCAATGAGAGCGCCTGGACAGAGCTGCTGGGGGAGGAGACAGGGGGGTGATGTGTCCCCACACACAACAACGCATGCGCCTGTACGTGGGCACACAAGCGGCAATACATGTGAAAAAAAGCCCGCAGAGCCGAGTCATGAGAGCCTAATTTGGCAGGGAGGCACATTGGGGGGGGGGGGTGGCAAGGAATAACCTGGGGGGGGGGCAACTGTAGTGACACCACTGCAGCCTGCCATACAAGTAGTCCTGTACTGCCAGAATGTTAGATTCGTACTGGAGACCAGCCAATGGTTCCATTTGCATATTTCATTTTCTGCAGATGTCTCGGCTTTGGATAATGGACGATGGCCCACAGCACTTTGTATGCACACTCATTATTGGGAGCTGCGAATCACAACTTACTGGCAGGAGGAGCAGGAAAGCTCCATTTCCCATAAACACATTTCAGTTTAGGATTAGAGTTAAAAAAAAAAGTAATAATAAAATATAGAGATAGCAATCAATGTGGCGTTTGCTTACAAATTGGAAAAATCTGCGGATATGTTGCGAGATGTCAAGAATTTAAAATGTTATTAAACCCATAACAGTACAATCAGTCTGTATATGTAGTAAAGCATGCTTGTTATACTCACTGTGGAACCTAAGGGGTTAATCCTCTACATTGTGTAAAAAGGCTGTTTGATCCTGTCTTCTCTGATCCTCCCTTTCTTCTACTGTCCCCAATCCATCTTCTGATAGAAGAGAGCCTTGGGGGCAAGTTGCACATGCTCAGTTTGGAGTGTATTGTTACAGGGTTTTTTTTTATGTGATTAGCACAGGGCAAATCAGCACTGTCCAGACAGAGGGTCCGGGGTCCTGCAGCCTCATAGGACAATCAATGGAGAATGAAAACTCCTCCTACAAGCTGTAACCAGTGCTTAGCTGGACACTGATAGAAGTCACAAGACTGCTATATACTGCTGATGAGAAAAGGTGTTTAGCAGTTTAAATTTACTAAAATAATTGCATTTTCATGTTGTGTGTACTGTGGGAGAGCAGATATAGTGAATGCAGGGTCCGAGGTAACCAGATATAGTGAATGCAGGGTCTGGGGAGACCAGATATAGTGCATACAGGGTCTTGGGTGTATATAGTGAATGCAGGGTCCGGGGAGAGCAGATATAGTGAATGCAGGGTCCGGGGAGAGCAGATATAATGAATGCAGGGTCTTGGGTTTATATAATGAATGCAGGGTCCTGGATATATAGTGAATGCAGAGTCCAGGGTTTATATAGTGAATGCGGGGGCCTGGGTGTATATAGTGAATGCAGGATCCTGGGTTTATATAATGAATGCAGAGTCCAGGGTTTATATAGTGAATGCAGGGACCCGGGTTTATATAGTGAATGCAGGGTCCCGGGTTTATATAGTGAATGCAGGGTCCCGGGTTTATATAGTGAATGCAGGGGCCCGGGTTTATATAGTGAATGCAGGATCCCGGGTTTATATAGTGAATGCAGGGTCCCGGGTTTATATAGTGAATGCAGGGGCCCGGGTTTATATAGTGAATGCAGGGTCCCGGGTTTATATAGTGAATGCAGGGGCCCGGGTTTATATAGTGAATGCAGGGGCCCGGGTTTATATAGTGAATGCAGGGTCCCGGGTTTATATAGTGAATGCAGGGGCCCGGGTTTATATAGTGAATGCAGGGGGCCGGGTTTATATAGTGAATGCAGGGGCCCGGGTTTATATAGTGAATGCAGGGTCCAGGGTTTATATAGTGAATGCAGGGTCCCGGGTTTATATAGTGAATGCAGGGTCCTGGGTTTATATAGTGAATGCAGGGTCCCGGGTTTATATAGTGAATGCAGGGCCCAGGGTTTATATAGTGAATGCAGGGTCCTGGGTTTATATAGTGAATGCAGGGCACGGGTGTAAATAGTGAAAGCAGGGTCCTGGGTTTAGTAACACTTTAATTGAAAGCCAAACTCTTGGCAAACCGGCATATAAGCATGTTTTATCTGACAGCGGTTTGTAATTCTGTCTAAGCTCATGACAGCACAGCCAGTAGGGTGACACCACTTTCTCTGTTATAGTTAAGAAATACAGTGGTGTCACCTCCCTACCTACAGACTGCTGATTAGACAATGATGAAGCCGCAAAACTCTGTTACATTTTAAAGAATAATTCCAGACCTCAGTATGTTATACATAGTTAATCTGCCCCAGGAAGCTGGAAATCCCTGAGGTATACACCTCTACCCCAGTGATCTCCACTAGCTTCCCGGTCCCATGCTGAGCAGCTGACCTGATTCATTATAAACACAGGAAGTCGGCCACTTATCACTGGGACCATTCATAGAATGCTTTGCATTTTCTGAATGAATGCAAAGTGTTCTCTGACTGGATGAGGCAGGGTGGTGATGTCACGTTCTCCACCTCATCCAATCAGTCTCTACTGATTTCCAGTATCCATAAGCATCATCCAGGCATGGTATATACAAGCTGGACCGTTTTACCTATATAATTTAGCTGTGCCTAGAGTAATTATTTAACCACTTCAATACTGGACACTTCCACCCTCAATTCAACTTTTAGCGCTGTCGCACATTGATTGACAATTGCGTGGTTATGCAACACTGTCAGGGGTGGACTGCCCATTTGGAAACTCGGACACTGCCCGAGGGACCGGGGTCAGTAAGGGGCCCCATGAGATGCCCCTGGTACCTTTTCATAGGCTTTTTTGAGTTTGGGTAAGGACACAGGGGCCCCATTATGCCCTATTGCCCGGGGGCTCAATGAGTTGTCAGTCCGCCCCTGAACACTGTACCCATATGAAATTTTAATCATTTTTTTTAGACAGAGCTTTCTTTTGGTGTTATTTATTCAGTACTGGGTTTTTAATTTTTTTGCTAAACAAACGTAAAAAGGCTGAAAATTATGGAAAAACAACAACTTTTTTTAGTTTCTGTTACAAAAATTTGCAAATAAGTACATTTTCTTCTTCACTGATGTGCGCTGATGATGTTGCACTGATGGGCACTGATATGCTGCACTGATGCACATGGATTGGCACTAATAGGCTGCACTGATGGGCACTGACATGCTGCACTGATGCACATAGATTGGCACTGATGAGGCTGCACTGATGGCCACTGATGAGGTGGCACTGATGGACACTGATAAACTGCATTGATGGGACTGATTTATGTGTCTTCCTGCCCCAATGACCACGATTCCCCTACTTTCTTCTACTGGTGTCCTGAGGACAGGAAGTGAGGTCACTGGGATCCCAGACAAGCAAAAACAAACCTGTAAGATGTTCTAACCTTTTCCTACTTTATCTAATACCAAAGATAATGTTTGACTAGAGTTGGGCTTCAAAGAAGAAAGAGTTCAGGGTGGTTGTCACCATAGTGGCAGCTTGCTCTAAAAGTCAACAGAACAGTCAATGGTGGAACAGGGGCACAGGGTCTTGAGAACTCCAGGCAAAGAGAGGTCATTCCAACACTCACCGTATGAAGGATGACCTAACATTACAATATTTTGGCAGGTACAAAATTTCCAATATCGGTGTTCCTTCACGGGTTGGTGACTCCCAGTGCAGTGAAGCAATTTTAAGGATGACCATCGTAGACCTTTGGCAATCACAGTTGCAGCTGCAAACTTAAACCTGGACTCGTACTGGTAGCCATGGGGGCACTGACATTTCTCTCTGAACTAACAAACTGAAAGATGTCTCTTCGGAAGGCCATCACCTGACAACTTGTGACTGATTTAACATATTTTTAGCTCAAGTGAAAGTAAAATAGTCACAGATGATGGAACACAGAGATGCAATTGCCAGACAGAATAGAGAAGCATAACAAAGACTATATGGATCAAGCTGGATACTGCTGTGTGTCTGCCATCCAGGGTTCCAGAGGTGGCTATACGGCTGATGAAAAACCTCCCTTTAGTGTCACCCAGGGGCGGATTGACAACTCATGGGGCCCCCGGGCAATAGGGGATCATGGGGCCCCTTTGTCCTTGCCCAAACTCAAAAAAGCCTATGAAAAAGGTACCAGGGGCATCTCATGGGGCCCCCTACTGACCCCTTGCCCTCGGGCAGTGCCCGGGTTTCGAAATGGTCAGTCCGCCCCTGGTGTCACCTACACCACGGTCGAATGGCATTCCTATTTTAGATGCTTTTCTGCAGGCATCTTTCACTGAAGATGGATCTCTCAAACTTCAGGGCCACACTTTCCTATGTGAACGTGCCTGGCTCTATGAGATTCCTCTTTCTTTTATGGGGCAGGAACAGCTCTACCCGTGCCTCTCCCACACGTTCACACCACAAAACCCATCTATGTAATGATTCCCAGTGAAAAGGACACCAGGTCTGGAACTCCCTAGGTTACTTGGCCCATGCTGCCCTCTCTTTGTCCTGACCAACTCTGTACTCTCGACCTCTCTGTAGCCAGTGGCAACACCTTCACCTACCTGTAGAAAAAGCTGAATTCCCATATGTGCTTCATTTGGAAATGATGTACAGTAGGTACTTTCATTCACAACCCTTCTGGGAGAAAGTGTTAGAGACCCTTAATGAGGTATGTGACTTACAGCTGAGACTGGATCCCGTGCTGCTATTATTGGAAAAAGTTGATGATCTGGAGACAAGCCGCTATACCACGTTTATTTTCCATACAGAATTTATGCAAGACAAGAAATTCTAATTCATTGGAAGCTGCCTACCCCTTCTATCCTAACTGCCTGGAAAGCCACTTTTAATAGAGTCCTCCCCAGGGCTTTTTTCTCAAAGAATAGGTGTAGGAACTCCCCCCTTCTGAGTCACTTCTTGTCTTCGCCCCCTGCCCACCTCTGAGCACCATCCCTTGGTTCCACCCCCTACCCACCTCCCAGTACTGTCCCTTTTAGAGAATACAGAGCCAAGTATCATTTTGTGGTGCTAAGTAATTTGTATGAAATTTGTTATTGATAACAAGAAAAGCCGTAAAATAGATCCACCGCAGCTAGCAGCAATAGATTCCCCCCCCCCAGCAACAATAAATTCCACCCCAGAAATAATAGACCCCTGGCAGCAACAACAGATTTCCCATTAGCCAGCATCAACAGACTCCACAGCAGCCAGCAACAAAAGACCCTTAACTCAACAGTAGATCCTTTCCAGCAACAACTGACCCCCAGCAACAATAGATCTCCTCAGCAACAATAGACAGCCACACAAATAGATGTCTTCCAGCAACAATAGACTCCCTCCCCCTCAACAGTAGATCCCTTTCAGCAACAATTGACCCCCTCAGCAACATAAGCCTCCCCAGAAACAATAGATCCCCCACCAGCAACAATAGACCTTTGCAGCAACAATAGATAATCAAGCAATTATTATTATTATTATACAGTATTTATAAAGCGCCAATAGTTCGCTCAGTGCTGTACATTACAAAGGGGGACAGAACATGTGACAGAACAATACCAATACAATGCAAAACATGAGGGGATCGAGGGCCCTGCTCTTTCGAGTTTACAATCTAGGAGGGAGGGGATGGTGGCACAGGAGGAGATAGCTGTGGGGGATGGAGTGGTAGGAAGAGTGGAGGAGGTCGGCAAGTTAGCAGGGGGTGGGGTAGGCTTCCCTGAAGAGATGGGTTTTCAGGGTGCGCCTAAAGGAGAGGAGAGTAGGTGATAATCTGATGGGTTGGGGCAGGGAGTTCCAGAGGATGGATGACACCCTGGAGACGTCCTGGAGGCGGGCATGGGAGGAGGAGACCAGGGCACTGAATACTGAGGTTTTCGCTTAGAAAAAAACAACCTATTCAATAACAATTTTTGTCTTAAAAGAAAAACACAATAACAGAGCATACACTGACCACCAGCACAAGGGGGCAAAGTGCCACTGACCACCAGCACAAGGAGGAAAAGTGCCACTGACCACCAGCACAAGGGGGGAAAAGTACCACTGACCACCAGCACTAGGGGGCAAAGTTCCATTGACCACCAGCACAAGGGGGAAAAGTGCCACTGACCACCAGCACAAGGGGGAAAAGTGCCACTGACCACCAGCACTAGGGGGCAAAGTTCCACTGACCACCAGCACAAGGGGGAAAAGTTCCACTGACCACCAGCACAAGGGGGGAAAGTTCCACTGACCACCAGCACAAGGGGGAAAAGTTCCACTGACCACCAGCACAAGGGGGGAAAGTTCCACTGACCACCAGCACAAGGGGGGAAAGTGCCACTGACCACCAGCACAAGTGGGCAAAGTGCCACTGACCACCAGCACTAGGGGGCAAAGTTCCACTGACCACCAGCACAAGGGGGATAAGTGCCACTGACCACCAGCACAAGCTAAAATTTTGTGTTTTGTGTTAATAATGAACAAATGTATTAAAGCTCACAGCCAGTCCAATATAAATATCCTGGGCAGTGCACTGCCATGTGAAAACTCAGACGAGTCGTGGCTAATGAGTCGTGGCTTGTGACATCATTGTCTGGCGCTGCTATTCCTTTCTGAGCATGCGCATGGTCCCTATGCGCGCTGTTATCTGTTGCTCGGCTGGCACGACTTGGCTCGCGTGCCAACAGAGAAAGGTCTGCATGCCCGCTGTGGCACGTGTGCCATAGGTTCGCCACCACTGGCCTAGGCGATTCCACTGGAAGTTCTTCCCCCTCCCTTTCTTCTTGCAACCTTCTGGAACACATCATAGTTCCCAGGAGGCTGCTGGACCATTCACACAGTGCAGTGCAGTTCGTGTATGCAAAGCTGGAGGTGAGCTGTGAAGCCAGAAGGAGTCAAAGTCAGCTTCCCATAGTTAACATGCTGGCGTCAGTATTGGTAGCTGAAGACTTATTTTTTTTCGACCAGGGTGAAGAACCTCTTTAGGCTATCTCAACTATATACTGTAAATATAAAGAAAGAAAAATACAAATAAAAATCTTTATTCCTTGTCACAAAAATACTAATCTACTATTATCCAGAAAAAAAGACTACCTTAAATGAAAAACATTCAAAAATGTAAAAAACACAATTCAAAAAGACCTCTTTTATAGGTCACAGTAGTCCAAATAAACTTGAATATAGTGTTTTATCTAGATCAGGGTTTCTCCACCAGGGTTCCATGGGTGTTAGGGGTTCCTCAAGCAATTTTTGCCTTTCTGATAAATTCCCACTGACACCATTGATCTTTTAGCTATTGTATCTGTAAGAGTAAGTCTTCCCAATGACCACAAGCGTAAGGAGCATTCTTCTCACTGACCATCACACTAATGTATCATGAGTTGTAGATATAGTCATTATTAATAGGGGTTCCCCGGAAAGTTATTTCAAGGATGAAAACATTGAGAAAGGCTGATTTGTCTAGATTATCTCATATATCTATGTCAGAAGGATGTTACCAAACAATCATAAGTCGGTATCAGGGGCGGACTGACAACTCATGGGGCCCCCGGGCAATAGGAGATCATGGGGCACCTGTGTCCTTGCCCAAACTCAAAAAAGCCAATGAAAAAGGTACCAGGGGCATCTCACTGGGGCCCCCTACTGACCCCGAGCCCTCAGGCAGTGAACGAGTTTCCAAATGGTCAGTCCGCCCCTGGTTGGTATGTATAATAAAACAAGAAGAACTTCCTTGGAGGAGTCTCAAAGAGGTATGGAGAATTCCCAACTATATGTCCAAAAGCAAGCAAAAATGGTACAAAATAAGTTAGTTCCCATGAAGCATATTTCGGCAAATGGAGCAAGTCAATCTTCACCCTTCACATTCAATTTCAATACTGCACCACTGTGATTTACAACAGAACATAGAGGAAGCTGAAAGCTTTATATGAGGAAGTCCTCAGTTTTATGTGTCCCATGAAGAGTGATGTATAAATAATTGTCCTAGATATACTGTATCTGTTTCTCCTCATAGTTAGACGGTACAAATATCCAGCATAGAAATCATTCACATGTAGAGTCGGGCTGTGTGTCAGTTAAATCAGACTGTAGTTGGCAAATGTGTACACCTGACCCTATGGTCTGCTGAATATGGATCATCGTGATGCTGAATGAATGAATTGAATGCAGTAATTATATTAGAGAGACCCCTTAGTGGTGTGGGAGAGACTCATTATACAGCAGTATAACCAATGAGTCACTGGATCCTAAATCACAGACTTCTTCATAAAATGAGAAAAACACATGTAAACCAAGTTATGACAGCAGCATATCCAAAGTCACAGTTCATTGCACAAGAGAGCCAAAAATGCCACCCACAATAATGGGAGATAATACCATTCTGTGTAATATTGGAAAACGTGTAAGTTACATCATCCAGCATCAGATCCATAGCTATCAAGCACTGCACCCTGAAGCTGAGATCCAGATACATATCCTAAGATTATCACATGTGCAGGGGCAGACTGACCATTTGGAAACTCCTGAGATGCCCCTGGTACCTTTCATAGGCTTTTTTGGGTGTGGTTTGAGTGTGGGCGAGGACACAGGGGCCCCATGATCCCCTTTTGCCCGGGGGCCCCATGAGTTGTCAGTCCGCCCCTGGTCCAGGGGCGGACTGACCATTTGGAAACTCAAGCACTGCCCGAGGGCCCGGGGTTAGTAGGGGGCCCCATGAGATGCCCCTGGTACCTTTTTTATAGGCTTTTTTGAGTTTGGGCAAGGACACAGGGGCCCCATGATCCCCTATTGCCCAGGGGCCCCATGAGTTGTCAGTTCGCCCCTGCACATGTGCCATCCAAGAAAACAAAGGATCACCATGACTATAGTACACAGGGTATCCAAGGGGTTAATGATGAGGAAATGCATCACAGACCAAGTGTTACCACCCTGTCACACTTCAATCCCCTTTGGATGCTACCTCCAGGTGCAGGGCATAGCAATGGGGGCATGCTGTGCTATGTCCTACGCCAATCTATCCCTGGGGGGGTGGAATCTCCATCTAATCTCAGACGACGCCTTGTCTCTGTACCCATGCCATATTTGTTATGGCACAGTTATATAGATGACTTGTTTATTGTCTGCGATGGTGAACGACAAGAACTGGATGAGTTTATGACATGTCTGTACATTTGTCGTTTGCACTTTAAACGCATATGTGATAAAAGTAGGATTTCTTTTTTGGATATACAAATCCTTGGTTGAAAAGTCAATACCTTAGCATGTACAATCCACTGTAAACCAACTGCTGGCTAGTAGGTCACACCCAGTTTTATTGGTCAAATGCATTCCATATGGTCAATATTTACTCCTAAGGAGAAATTGTTTAGATGAAGGTATTTGTTTTATAAAAACTGTAGCTGCTGACTTTTAAAAACAGCCACTTACCTGTCCCTCGGTCTCGTGGTGTGTCCCCGCAGCCCGTTTCATCGGCCGCCCTGTATTCCAGGAGGCCGGCATCTTCAGTGACAGCTTGCGGCTTTACAGCCGGGTACCCACTGTGCATGCGCGAGTAGCGCTGCGCTTCCTGAATGGTCCTGTAGTCTTCTGGGACCTGTCACGTGTCCCAAAAGACTACAGGGAGGACACCTTCGCCTAGGCGATCGGACCAGAAGTGCGAGCGGGTACCTGTCAAATTCGTGTACCCGCTCCCCAAAGGTGCCAATCCTTAATGGGGAGCGGGGGAGCAGTCCTTAAAGTGGAACTTCCCCTTTTGGGTAGAGCTCCACTTTAATAATATTGTAAAGCGCTGTGCAAGCTGTTGGCGCTATATAAATCCTGTATAATAATAATTGATTAAGGTTTGGTGGTTGACGTTTGGCAACTCGAACTTTCAGCTCCCTCCACAGATTTTCAACTGGATTAAGGTCTGGAGACTGGCTAGGCCACTCCAGGACCTTAATGTGCTTCTTCTTGAGCCACTCCCTTGTTGCCTTGGCGGAGTGTTTTGGATCATTGTCATGCTGGAACACCCATCCACGACCCATTTTCAATGCCCTGGCTGAGGGAAGAAGGTTCTCACCCAAGATTTGACGGTACATTGCCCTGTCCATCGTTCCTTTGATGCAGTGCAGTTGTCCTGTCCCCTTAGCAGAAAAACACCCCCAAAGCAGAATGTTTCCACCACCATGTTTGACAGTTGGGATGGTGTTCTTGGGGTAATAGGCAGCATTCCTCCTCCTCCAAACACGGCGAGTTGAGTTGATGCCAAAGAGCTCGATTTTGGTCTCATCTGACCACAACACTTTCAACCAGTCCTCCTCTGCATCATTCAGATGTTCAGTAGCAAACTTCAGACGGGCCTGGACATGTGCTTTTTTGAGCAGAGAGACCTTGTGGGCACTGCAGGATTTCAGTCCTTGTCGGCATAGTGTGTTACCAATTGTTTTCTTGGTGACTGTGGTCCCAGCTGCCTGGAGATCATTGACAATATCCTCACCTGTAGTTCTGGAATGATTCCTCACTGTTCTCATGATCATTGACACTCCACGAGGTGAGATCTTGCACGGTGCACCAGTGATAGGGAGACTGACAGTTGTTTTGTGTTTCTTCCATTTGCGAATGATTGTACCAACTGTTGTCACCTTCTCACCAAGCTGCTTGGCGATAGTTTGTTAGCCCAGTCCAGCCTTGTGTAGGTCTACAATCTTGTCCCTGACATCCTAGGACAGCTCTTTGGTCTTTGCCATGGTGGAGAGTTTGGAATCTGATTGTTTGATTGCTCCTGTGGACAGGTGTCTTTTATACAGGTAACAAAATGAGATTAGCAGCACTCCCTTTAAGAGACTGCTTCTAATCCCAGCTTGTTACCTGTATAAAAGACACCTGGTAGCCAGAAATCCTGCTGAATGATAGGGGATCAAATATTTATTTCCCTCATGAACATGCAAATCAGTGCATCATTTGTTAGACATGCATTTCTTTTGAATTTGTTGTTGCTATTCTGTCTCAGTGTTACAATACACCGAACATTCAAATTTTAGACTGATAATTTCTTTGTGAGTGGGTGAACATTCAAAATCAGCAGGAGATCAAATACTTATTTCCTTCACTGTGTGTGTATATATATATATATATATATATACCTGTACACACCAGTCTGCAAGTACATTTGCTTATTTGCACCCTGCTAGGTAAACCAGGATAACTCGCCCTCAGTAGGAATGACCAGAGAAGAATCAAATAACATGCATGATGTAGCCTCACCTTCCGACGCATTTCGTAATCACCTGTCTTTCTCAAAGGATGCACTTTTAGCCTGATTTCAGCCCTGGCACACAGCTCTGACAGGGCGAGAATATTGGGAAATAAGGAGAGGTAAGGTTGGGCTGTTATACCAATTCAACAGTTGAGATTCGTATTGTTACAGATGCCCATTAACCTCTTGCCGTCCGCCTGCTGTTTATAAACAGCAGGGGGGTGGCAGTTCCTAAACGGCACCCGCCTTTTCTAGCTGTGCGCGCTCCCTGGGAGCGCGCACCACCGCGATCCGGTGCCCGCTGTGTCCTCCGGACACAGTGAAACACCGATCGTCGGACGGGACCTCTGTACGAGGTCCCGATCATGTGATCACTGATTGGCGAATCAGTGATCACATGCAAAGTAGTAAGCAAGATGTCACTTGTGACATCATTGCTTACTACGTGTGAAATCTGTGAATGATCACAGAGGTCACATGGTACAAGGCTATTCACAACAGCCTTGTACCATGTGACAAGCTGTGACCAATCACAGCTCACTCAGTACTTCTCAATGACTGCAAGAATGCAGACAGAGAGAAAGAGAAATGATTGCTTTTACATCCTATATGGGTGTAAAAGCAATCAGTGTAAACAAAAAAAAAAAATCTTCATCACCCCCCACAAGTAGTACAGTGTCACCATGGTGACACTGTTCTGCTAGGGTGACAGTATGTAAAAAAAATAAATAAATAAAAAATAATAATATGAAAAAAATAAAATAAAAATGTAAAAAAAATGTTTAAAAATTATAATTTTTGGTTATAAACTAATTTGGATTTTTTATTTTTTACTAAAAAAATAACGGAATAAATTTTGGCCAAGATTTATGATGAAATATTATTTATTTGCAAAATTTTATTAAAAAAAACACTTTTTTTTCAAAATTTTTAGACTTTTTCATTTACATAGTAAAAAAAATAAAAATTCCAGCGGTGAATAAATACCACCAAAATAAAGCTTTATCTGTCTCAAAAAAATGGTAAAAAATTCATATGGGTACAGTATTGCATGACCGCGCAATTGTCATTCAAAGTGTGATAGCGCTGAAAGCTGAAAATTGCCCTGGACAGGAAAGGGGGTAAAAGTGTCCGGACTGGAAGTGGTTAATAGCTAAGTTGCATTAATTCCTGCAAACTGAGGCTTGGTTTGGCTGATTCAGATTCCTTGCATACCTTGTGCCAAACCAAAATGTTTACAATACAAAATGAGAACAAAGCTAAATTTAAGTTCTTTGTTTCAATGGCTGGACTTCCCTTTTATATGTGGCAGTATGCATCTTTTATACAGTTCACGTTTCTGTCTTTTTTTAGGGAAAATAGTGCTTTCGTTCTGAGCTGTTGTGGTAAATATGTCCTGTTTTCATGTGATTGTAATGCTGTTTACTTCACTGCTTGTGCCATTTTCATTTCTACTATATGGTTTGTGGACACATGACTATAACACATATATGAGCTTGCGGGAGGAACAGATACTGAGAAATATACCCGGGGCCGTCTTAATAGCATCATGGGCCCCTGGGCAAAGTCATGCTCTGGGGCCCCTAACCAGCCTACCTCAATTTACGTACCTACTCTCAAGAAATAAAGTATAAATAGTTGATGTAATTAAACATACACTATATTGCCAAATGTACTGAGACGCCTGCTTTTACATGCACACCAATTTGGGAGCATGAAATTGTCCAAAATGTCTTGGTATGCTGACGCTTTAAGAGTTTCCTTCACTGGAACTAGGGGGCCAAGCCCAACCCCTGAAAAACAACCCCACACCACAATCCCCCCTCCACCAAACTTTACACTTGGTACAATGCAGTCAGGCAAGTACCGTTCTGGCAACCAACAAACCCAGACATGTCCATTGGATTGCCAGAGAAGGGTGATTGGTCACTCCAGAGAACACGTCTCCACTGCTCTAGAGTCCAGTGACGGCGTGCTTTACACCACTGCATCCGACGCTTTGCATTGCACTTGGTGATGTAAGGCTTGGCTGCAGCTGCTCGGCCATGGAAACCCATTCCATGAAACTCTCTACACACTGT
This sequence comes from Staurois parvus, assembly GCF_062004578.1. NCBI lineage: Eukaryota > Metazoa > Chordata > Amphibia > Anura > Ranidae > Staurois > Staurois parvus. Next base: position 2,810,456 of record NW_028318208.1, read on the forward strand.
TGTTGTGCTAATCTGAAGGCCACACCAAGTTTGGAGGTCTTTAGCTATTGACTCTGCAGACAGTTGGCGACTTCTGCGCACTGTGCGCTTCAGCATGCGCTGACCCCGCTCTGTCATGTGACGTGGCCTACCACTTGGTGGCTGAGTTGCTGTTGTTCCCAGTTGCTTCCACTTTGTTATAATCCCACTATTAGTTGAGCGTGGAATATTTAGTAGCAAGGAAATGTCACGGATGGACTTATTGCACAGGTGGCCACCTATCACGGGACCACGCTTGGAGTCACTGAGCTCCTGAGAGCGACCCATTCTTTCACAAATGTTTGTAGAAGCAGTCTGCATGCCTAGGGGATGATTTTACACACCTGTGGCCATGGAGGGGATTGGAACACCTGAATCCAATGATACAGAGGGCTGGCCCAATACTCTTGGCAATATAGTGTACATTCATTAGTACAGCACTTTCAATAAAATTGATTTTAAACAATATAAAAACATGCCATAAATCAAAGTTTAATCAACACAAAGGGCACAGTATGGGGGGGGGGGGGGCACATCTGCTCTCCTCCCCTTCTTGCTGTGTCCCGGAAAGCTGCGTGTATGACGTCACTTCTGTCACTTTCCTCGGCTGGAATAGCTGGGGAGAGATGTAATGCAACTTCGTGTGACGTACAAAATTGAAACTACCACTATTATATTTCATTACTTCATATTTGTCTAAGTAAAAAAAAATTAAAGTAATGCAAATTATTCTTATCATTATTTTATGTAAAAAAGAAATAAAATAATGTATATTATTCTTATTACGTTATGTAAAATTTTTTTTTAAAATAATGCGAATTATTCTTTTCATTACTTTATGTAAAAAAAAATAAAAAATAATGCAAATTATTCTTATCATTACTTTATGTAAAAAAATTTAAATAATGTGAATTATTCTTATCATTTATTTATTTTATATATTTCAGGTCCTTATATAGCGCCATCAATTTACACAGCGCAAATATATATATATTGTACATTCACATCAGTCCCTAACCCTCAAGGGGTGTACAATCTAAGGTCCCTAACCCTCAAGGAGTGTACAATCTAAGGTCCCTAACCCTCAAGAGGCGTACAATCTAAGGTCCCTAACTCACATTCATACATACACATACTAGGGACAATTTAGACAGGAGCCAATTTACCTACCAGCATGTCTTTGGAGTGTGGGAGGAAACTGGAAGAAACCCATGCAGGCACAGGGAGAACATGCAAACTCCAGGCAGGTGGTGTCATGGTCGGGATTTGAACCAGTGACCCTAGTACTGCCAGGCGGAAGTGCTAACCATTTAGCCACTGTGCCACCCTGTATCATTACTTTATGTAAATAAAAATAAAGATAATGTGAATTATTCTTATCATTACTTTATGTAAAAAAAAAAAAAATTAAATAATGCAAATTATTCTTATCATTACTTTATGTAAAAAAATTTAAATAATGCAAATTATTCTTATCATTACTTTATGTAAAAAAAAACAAACAATAATGCATATTATTCTTATTACTTTTTGTAAAAAAAATAAATAAAATAATGCGTATTATTCTTATCATTACTTTATGTAAAAAAAATAAAATAATGCAAATTATTCTTATCATTACTTTATGTAAAAAAATTAAAATAATGCAAATTATTCTTATCATTACTTTATGTAAAAAAAAAAAAATTTAAATAATGCAAATTATTCTTATCATTACTTTATGTAAAAAAAATAAAATAATGCAAATTATTCTTATCAATACTTTATGTAAAAAAATTAAAATAATGCAAATTATTCTTATCAATACTTTATGTAAAAAAATTAAAATAATGCAAATTATTCTTATCATTACTTTATGTAAAAAAAAACAAACAATAATGCATATTATTCTTATTACTTTTTGTAAAAAAAATAATTAAAATAATGCGAATTATTCTTATCATTACTTTATGTAAAAATAAAATAATGCAAATTATTCTTATCATTACTTTATGTAAAAAAATTAAAATAATGCGAATTATTCTTATCATTACCTTATGTAAAAAAAATTACAATAATGCGAATTATTCTTATTATTTTATGTAAAAAAATTAAAATAATGCGAATTATTCTTATCATTACTTTATGTAAAAAAATAAATAAAATAATGCATATTATTCTTATTACTTTATGTAAAAAAAATTAAAATAATGCAGTTTATTCTTATCATTACTTTATGTTTGTCAGCTAAAACGAAAATAAAAATAAGATGACTTAATCTCATCAGTAATAATAATACCTGTATTTTCTAAGTCCTTAATAAAATAAAATATATACAAAAGCTATATGCGCGATTTTGGCACTGTTTATGCAGTGAAAGACATACTCAGTGTTGCTCCTTTTCATAAAGCTCCATTCATCTTCTAAAAATAGCTGACTTCATTAAAATGATACCCAGTCCAGGTACAAGAGATCCATGCTAAATATATATCAGATGCAAATGCAAAAAAAAAAGAAAAAAAATCACAGCTCCTTCTATATCAGGAAATCAAGCAGCTGCACTCTCTTCCTTTTTGTAGGATTAGATCTTTGTATCCATCCATCTCCCTAGCTGTAAAATGTGGCATCCCCATTGCCGGCATCCCTCTACCAATCACAGCACAGCTCCATTGACATTGCTGATGTCACGCTGACACACCGCAATCCGTGATGCTGTTTCCAGGAAGAGTGAGGTCTATTGTCTGCCAGGACAGCCCTGCCTCTCCAATATATCAATACAGCCCTATAAATGACACCGAAGAGTAAAGAAAATCCCATTGTTCCAATATCAAGGCTTTCCTATTCTTTTTTTTTTTTTTATCAATGATAAAATGAGCGAATAATACGCAAGGGCGAAGCAAAAAAAAAAAAGAAAAAATGAAAAACAATTAAGCTTTTTTTTTTTGATAATTATAAAAACACCGCCGACAGACGTCATCCGGTCATTTTTCCTTTTTAATGACATTGAAATGACCTTGCAGTTGAAAAGGCAGAGAGGTGACGCCTTTCAGTTCTGTCATAGCGGGTTCAGTTCCCACTACCAGGGTAATAGGATCATTCCATTTATCGGAAGAACGGAGATTACCGCTCTGTAAGCCGCTCTCCTTTCCTTCCAAGAAATGTTTACTCGCTCCGATCTGCATTTTGTTATTGGCGGTAAACCAGCTGAACGGCAGGTTGCGGTGACGTCTGTTCCTTGCTCATCCATGTTAATTCATTGGAGACGGTCTCTTGTCGCAAAATCAAATCCCCGCAGGGATGCTGAGGGCTCATTTGCATTTGTGCGTTAATCTGCGTTGGCTCACATGTTAATGTGCATTGCATTACCTCCCTGGCGGTCTGATTATTTCAGATTTTTTTGTGCTGAAAGCGGTACATTTTTTTGCATGAAAATATGTCATTTTATATTGTAGGCCTGTAAGTTTTAGGAATAACTCACTGAAATCTGTCTGAACAAGAGTCTAGTAAACATCCCGGGTATGATAAAACTTGAAACATGAAATCATAAATTATAATTTAATAAATAATCATAAAAAATAATAATATAATAATAATAAATGTAAATCAATAATATAATTAAACCAAAAACTGAAATTTGAAATATAGCGCCAAGTTCGCACATCACTGAGCAAAGTCGTAGAATCGTTTTCAGTGGCTGATGACGAATTTCCCCCACGAATCATTATCACTCAATTCTGCAAGTGGTTCTGATTTACTATCGCTGTTCTCTAGTCGGTCTAAAACCGCTTTTGACCTAAAGGGACGCTTTTTGGACGCCGTGGACGTTTCTCAGTTTCCAGGCAGAAAGAACAGTAAAAATGCAGGCAGGGCGCCGGACAAAGCACTCGGGACAAAATGTATGTGAAATGGTTTGATACAGGAATGGAATACTATGTCATATTTGTTTATTAGAAAATGACAGTTTCTAAAATTTTTAAATTTGCCCCCGTACGTCCCGACGCTTGCAGGGACCGGAACACGGAAGCCGGACGCTGGCATCGGTCGGAGGAGATGGCTGGGGACGCTGCAGGGGACACATCGTGGGAGCGAAGGACAAGGTAAGCGCTGCAGGGAATCCCTGAGGAACGCCGCATGGTATTCCCGAGTGTAGCTTGGGGTTACCACTTGTGGTACTGAAATTTTACCCCGAGCTACACTCGGGAATACCGCCAGGGGGGTTAAGGCAGCCTATTGAAATCAATGGACCCCCAATGTACCAAAACACCCCAAAAATCAGACACATTTTTGCCGCAACGCACCATGGAACATTGCCATGTATTTCCATACCCTGCAGCGTGTTTTGCATGTGTATGGGCATACCTCGGTTTACAAACGCCTCGGATAACGTCATTTTCGCTTTACGAATGAAAATCCATTGAAAATAATGCCTCGATTTACGAATTTTTTTTCCAACACGAACTAATTTTTCCCCAGGATGCATTGCGCCTGGGAGGTTTATAGCGCCGACCCCGTGCCTTTAACCTCTTCACGCTGGCAGCACACAATGTGCGGCGTCCCAGCGTCTGGGCCTAGATGCCGAGCGGCCACACATTTGCGTGCAATTAACAAAAAACATATGTGGTGAGAGACCGCACCCTGCACGCTCCCAGCACACATGTCCGGTACTCACGGAAAGGTCCCGGTCTGCTCTTTCGATCGGGACCTTTCCCGATCATGTGACCACCGTGATGACGCTTCACGGCAGTCACATGATCCCTAAACCCCGCCCCACACATCCCGCCTCCCGGCTTCTGAAACTCTTAAAGGGCTGGGAGGCGCCGGCGGGAAGGGGTTAAAGTGCACTTTATAAAGCATTTTGAACAGAAGACTTTTTTTTTTACTTTTTTCTGACCTCCGGAACAGATTAATTGGTTTTGAATGCATTTCTGAATTTTTTTTCGCAATACGAAGCAAGTTTCTCCAGGATACATTGTGCCTGGGAGGTTTATATCTTCGGCCCCGTGCCTTTAAAGTGCACTTTATAAAGAGTTTTGAACAGATAAGACTTTTTTTTTTACTTTTTTCTGACCTCTGGAACGGATTAATTGGTTTGCAATGCTTTTCTGAATTTTTTTCGCAATACGAAGCAAGTTTCCCCAGGATGCATTGCGCCTGGGAGGTTTATAGCGCCGGCCCCGTGCATGCTGGAGTCTGTGGGAAGCATGTGGCATTGAGTGTAGAGGTGTTGGAGAAGTTTTTGCATTGAGTTTTGGAGCCATTCTGGAAATTTTTTATCATCATTTTTTCTGACCTCTGGAACGGATTAACGGGTTTTCAATGCATTTACAAATTTTTTTCACAATCCGAAGCAAGTTTCCCCAGGATGCATTGCGCCTGGGAGGTTTATAGCACTGGCTCCGTGCCTTTAAAGCGCACTTTATAAAGGGTTTTGAACAGATCAGACGATCAGACTTTTTTTTATTCATTCCATCCCGCTCCTTGAAAAAATGAATTTCTAATAGTGTATGTGGTTTTCATTCGGTAAAGTCCATTCATTCCAAAATCAAACGTTAAAAGCATTCTGAGAATTTTTGTACAAATTTTACTATAAATTTTTGTTTGAAATCCTATCCATCTATGGATCTAACACAAATATGTGTAGGCCTACAAGGTGCTGCATTTAGCAGTGTTCACTCCTTTCAAAAAAAAATTAAAGTGGTATTCCACCCAAAAGGGAAGTTCCACTTTAAACACTGGTCCTCCACTTCCCGTGTACCGAGCGGGGGCCTAAATTTGACAAGTACCCACTTCAGCTCCGACTGGTCAGGTGGCTGGAAACAGAAGTTCTCCAGGGCCTGGTAGCACTAGAGGTCTTGGTTCAAATCTCAACCAGGACATTCACTGGTTGGGATTTGTTCTCCCTGTGCCTGTGTGGGTTACCTCCGGGTACTGCAGTTTTCTCCCACACTCCGAAGACATGCTGGTAGGTAAATTAGCTCTAGTATATATATGTAAGATAGGGACCTTAGATTGTAAGCACCTTGAGGGGAAGGCAGGGCATGGTGCCAGCATGGGGGGGTAAAATCTGAATCTCCAGCCACTTGCTGGGGATTTGGATTTTTTAACTGTAGTGCAAAAATGTGTTTGTACTTTTGTAGAGCTGACTGTTTTCATAGTGGAAGTGACACAAGTGGCTTTGAAACCACTGATCACGTCCACTACCTCCGTGATGTGTGCCCCCCCCCCCCGTCGTGTTTACCAGGCTCTGCTGCCCCACCTGCAGGCCTCGTGCGGTCATGGTGGGTGTCTGTGGAAAGAGTGGTGGAAGCTGAGCCTCCCTCCTGTGCACAGACCAGGAAATGATGTGTACAACGTCCCTTCTTAGGCTCGATTCACATCTGTGCAGGTAATGCCACTGCCGGACCGGCACAAATACTGGCAGCCACAACCACCCACACCGAGTAATGCGGGACCAACGGGATGGGTACCATCAGTCCTAGTGGCATGCAGCCCGCACTGGAGATCGCAATCATACTGGGAACCTTGGTTCCCGTGCTGGCTGCGATTTAAAAATTAGTGCAGGGACTTCTTTCCTGCATGTCCTGGGACATGGCAGCCTATTCAAATGAATGGCCTCTTGTGCCAGCGCAGATCGCGGCTCGTACAGCCACACAGGTGTGAACCTACCTAAGTCCAGAGCTGTCAATCTCCGGGATCAGTGACCAGGGAATCAGCTGGTGGAACACGATCTGTCTTCTATCAGCTGCAGTGGAGTACATGGGAGACATCCAGGGTCTAGTAGACCCCCAATGTCTCATAAAGAGTCACCAATATGCTATCACATGGGGGCTATTGATCCCATATGTTATAGTAATACAAATTATGTTAAAAAAAGTTTAAAACATTTAAAGAGACATAAAACAATAAAAGAAAACAAAAACATTTTAGAGCTTTCACCCGTGTAGACAACAATCCTTGCACCAGCCCTGAAAGCAGGAACTGATGTGAATGTAAATTATTGGCCCTATATAAATGCCTGTAATAAACAAACAGAGAATGACTGGACAGTGGGAAGGACACAGGTTTTCAATCCCTGACTTGAAGCTAAACTCCAGACCAATATAAATGACAGAAATTAATGTAGCTCTGTAGGCAATAATACTGCATTTATTTATTTTTTTTCAAATACAAATGAAAAAAGGATCTGCATTTAACTTGGTATCAGCCTCTTGCACTCCATTGCACAGAGAGGGCAGGGAGAAGCAGCACGCTAATAGAAGTAGAGAGCAGAGTGACTAAGTGATGAGCTCATAAGTCTGCTGCTTCTCCTTTCACTGTACAGTCACAGGCTGGAAACACAATTCTATGCAGTTATGTATTCATTACAAAACTCTTACATGCATTTTTAAATGCAAAAAGTGTAAGTACCTGAAACTGACTTGACATCAGCGCAGGAAAATGTTGCATGACACATGTGCTGTAAGGAGAATTTATAAGAGTGAGCTCACAGAACGATGAGCTCATCAGTATTCTGATGCTCCACTGACAACGCTCTGTCCCTGTCTCTTAGCTCTGCTCTTGAAGGAATAGTGCCCCATCATTGGTGTCAGTGGGAGGAATAGTGTCCCATCATTGGTGTCAGTGGGAGGAATAGTGTCCCATCATTGTTGTCAGTGGGAGGAATAGAGCAACATCATTGGTGTCAGTGGGAGGAATAGTGCCCTATCATTGGTGTCAGTAGGAGGAATAGTGCCCCATCATTGGTATCAGTGGCAGGAATAGTGCCCCATCATTGGCATCAGTGGGAGGAATAGTGCCCCATCATTGGCATCAGTGGGAGGAATAGTGCCCCATCATTGGCATCAGTGGGAGGAATAGTGCCCCATCATTGGTGTCAGTGGGAGGAATAGTGCCCCATCATTGGTGTCAGTGGGAGGAATAGTGCCCCATCATTGGTGTCAGTGGGAGGAATAGTGCCCCATCATTGGTATCAGTGGAATAGTGCCCCATCATTGGTGTCAGTGGGAGGAATAGTGCCCCATCATTGGTGTCAGTGGGAGGAATTGTGCCCCATCATTGGTGTCAGTGGAAGGAATAGTGCCCCATCATTGGTATCAGTGGAATAGTGCCTCATCATTGGTGTAAGTGGGAGGAATAGTGCCCCATCATTGGTATCAATGGGAGGAATAGTGTCCCATCATTGTGTCAGTAGCAAGAATAGTGTCCCATCATTGGTGTCAGTGGGAGGAATAGTGTCCCATCATTGGTGTCAGTGGGAGGAATAGTGTCCCAAGGCACATATAAAGGCAAGAAAAGGGCTCTATTCAGCCCACAGGCCACAGTTTGGAGACCGCTGAGCTAGACAACAATTGTGCAGGTTGCTGTAGATATGCACACATAACTCTGCCCAAATACAATTGTGTAATAATTATCTGTATAGGTCAGTCCACTGGACAGTGATGTTTTATCTACCTGGTTGGCTCCGTACACCCCCTGGGTTCTTACATGTACTGGATACTCCAACCATGATATCTCCCTGCCATAACTCTGCTCCTGCTCACCTGGGAGTATAAGGCTCCATGTACGTGAGCCCACCCTGACCGCCTGCTGCAAAAAAAACATAACGCGGCAACCGCAGTACCGCGATTTGACGCGTTTTGCATTTTCTTGTGGCTGGCGTTCAAAACGTTCCTATCCTGAACGCGATTCAGGAGAGGGAGGTTTAACCTCACCTAACTGTGGCAGCTCCTAAACTCTGCTAGAAGCCTGTGTGTACATGGACACAGACTTTTATGGAGTTGAGGTTAGGAGCTTTCTGCAAAAAAAACCTCTTAAACCACGAGTTTAGCAGATGCTCGTGTGCATGAGCCCTTAGGTGTCCCCAGCCACTCAGTGGAGTATTTAGGCTTTGTGCTGCCCTAGACAACACAAATTGGATGCCCCCACCTATCTCTGGTGGAGGGAGCCTGACAGTGACCAACACCAGTGCCCCTGCCCCATTCCCCCCCCCCTCACCTGAGAGAGCCTTCCATTGACAACACCCCCCCCCACCCGGTGACTCTGGCCATCCCCAGGAACAACAGTTGGGCTCTGCATACACCATCAAGCAGCCCACAGCCTCTCAGGGATCTCACCTGGTCCCCAAGCAGCATATGTCCTTTCTTCTGGGGGTCAATGCTGCCCCCCTAAAATATGCCACCCTAGGCAGATGCTTTGTTTGCCTTCTGGTACATATGCCCCTGCAGCCACTTTTGTATTCCCAGCTCCTCCTCTTACATTCTCTATATTGTAAAATACAAATTACAGTAGGGAAATGGGGAGCTCCCACAATGGGAAGGTGTGCAGACCCCGGAACAGGGTGTGCGAATATCTGTAAGCCTTCGATTCAAGACTTCACATATGCTCTAGTGTAAAATTCTGGCGTTCGTACCTGCCCAGGGAGCCACAGGTGGAGCAGAGAGCGATAGAAGTGAATATGCGTACACAGCTGTACTTGGGTGAATGATGCTTTTACGCATTGGGGTAAACACGTGCATACTCGTAAGACGTGAATATGAAGTGAATATGAGAAAAAGAAGTAGCAGCACTCCGATATACAGTACAAACAGCAGACTTCTGTACTAGTCAATCCATGAAAACAAAAAAGACAGCAATACCCACATGGAAGAAAAATATATTTGAAATATATTTTTAAAATATTCTTCCCAAATATATTGCCATATATTTGAAATACTACAATTTTGGCCGTATTCAATATATTTCAATAAATATATATATATATATCTGCATGTTGAAATGCATTTTTATTACAAAATATATTTCAAATATACTGTATGTCTTTAAAAATACAAATCTCCATTTTTGGAATGCATTTACAAATATATGTAAAAATGTATGTTAAAATTACTTTTTTATATGTTAAAAAATATTTGAAGAATATACTTAAAAAATATATATTTTAAAAAATATCTATTTTTAAATATATATATATATATATATATATATATATATATATATATATTTTAACATATAAAAAAGTCATTTTAACATATATTTTTACATATATTTGTAAATGCATTCCAAAAATGGAGATTTGTATTTTTAAAGACATACAGTATATTTGAAATATATTATATAACATTTTTAAGAATATTTTTCATATATTTTGTAATAAAACCCCATTTCAACATGCAGTGGGTATATATATATATATATATATATATATATATATATATATATATATAGAATACGGCCAAAATTGTGGTATTTAAAATATATGTCAATATATTTGGGAAGAATAGTTTTTATATATATTTCAAATACGGTATATTTTTCTTCCATGTGGGTACACATCTCTGGGAAAGACAGTAGATGCGTTTCACGCTCCTTTGGTGCTTATTTATGACTATACTATGCTCGTAGGACGTATTTCCCAAGCATGGAAATTCTACATTCAGGGAGTACATCATACATGTGTGCACCGTTCATGTACAACCATCCACTTCTATGGCCAGCTGTTTGTGCCACTTGTGGCTCCCCAGGCAGAAAAAAATGCCAATTCTTTACTCTAGAGCAGGGGTCTCCAAACTATGGTCCTCCAGCTGTTGAAGTACTACAAGTCCCATGATGCCTCTGGGAGTCTTGCCTGTGGCTGTCAGAGTCTTGCATGGCCCCATTGGACTTTCAGTTTCTCAACACCTGGAGAGCCATAGTTTGGAGACCCCTGCTCTAGAGCATATATTATGTGCAGCAGCCCCCCGAACACTTACCTGAGCCCCTTCCTGATCCAGCGATGTCCACTAGAGCCTCGTTTCTCCGGGGGCTCTCACTCCTGATTGCTATTGGCTCCCGCTGTCAATCACAGCCAGTGAGCCAAACAGGAGAGGGAGGGGATGGGCTGAGCCGCGGCTCTGTGTGTGAATAGACAGGCAAAGCTGTGGCTCGGGAGGGCGCCTGCTCGGATGCCCCCATAACAAGCTGCTTGCTCTGGGGGCACCCCACAGGAGGGAGGGGCCAGGATCGCCAGTGGGGGACCCGAGAAGAGGAGGATCTGGGCTGCTCTGTGCAAAATCACTACACAGAGCATGTAAGTATGACATGTTTGTTATTTACAAAAAAAAAAGTCTTTAGTATCACTTTAAAGTGGAACTAAACTCTGCATGATATGAATGATAACTGTCAGAGTTGCTTGTGCTCTCAACTGAAATGTCAAGCAATCAAATGGCTGGTGTCATAACTGACCACATGTGCAGCATCAGATGACAGCTCTCTTGGCTGTATAGGATAAGGAGGGTTTAGTTCCAACTATAAGGGCTTGTTCAAACTAAATGTAGTGACCAGGGCAGGGGCGGACTGACAACTTATGGGGCCCCCGGGCAATAGGGGATCATGGGGCCCCTGTGTCCTTGCCCAAACTCAAAAAAGCCTATGAAAAATGTACCAGGGGCATCTCATGGGGCCTCCCGCTGACCCCGGGCCCTCGGGCAGTGCCCAAGTTTCCAAATGGTCAGTCCGCCCCTGGACCAGGGGCGGACTGACAACTCATGGGGCCCCCGGGCAAAAGGGGATCATGGGGCCCGTGTCCTCACCCACACTCAAACCACACCCAAAAAAGCCTATGAAAGGTACCAGGGGCATCTCATGGGGCCCCCTACTGACCCCGGGCTCTCGGGCAGTGCCTGAGTGCCCAAATGGTCAGTCCACCTCTGGTAGTGACTGATGTATTTCTGCACCTGCTCAATGCCAATCAAATGTTCTCTATGTGCCTCATTCACATTCAGGCCGGGTTCACACTGATGCGGTGCGGAATTCGCAGCGTTTTCTTTGCGAATTCCGCACTGCATCAGAATCGCACCCCGTTCATGCGAACCGCTGCGGGTGTGTATGTTAAGTTGACAACACCCCGAAATCTGTCCGCAAAACGCGATGCGATGTGCAGAATCGGATCACATAGGTGTGAATACCCGTGCAATTTGATTCTAGTGTGAACCCCGGCTCAAATGCTGCCTTGAAGTGGGCTGCATAAAAATGCCGTCATGCTGCATTTTTCTGCAACACAGCAGAGCTGACATGAAGTCACTGTCTGTTTTTGTAAATGAAATGCTACCTGTAACAACACAAGGTTCCGCCTTGTGATCTATAATGAGCAGCCACAGCGTGGAAAAATACACGTGTACCATCCACCATCAGGATCCAAATTACAGACCCAACCCAATGACACAGCTACTACTGATGGATACAAGTTGATTCCCCGCAGCTCTGCAAACCGAAAGCCACAATAAATGTCAGACTTTATTATTTTTAACTTCCTTTATTTATTCAAGCCTCAGCAAGCATTTGGCTGTTTGCAGAACCTTCCTATGATGGTGTATGCAATTTATGGGTTTATCCAAGGCTGGCCATACACTGCACAATTTTCTGCCCAATTTCTGGCCAATTTCCTTTAGATTTACCTTCAACTATGTAGTGCAAGGGTCTGCCTAATTGGATACAATTGAAAGTGTTGTTAGGCTGGCCATACACTATACAATTTTCTTGAGAATTTTGCTTTAGATTTACCAAAAACCATATAATATGAGGTCAAACCTGAACAACACTTTCAATTGTATCCAGTTAGGTGGGCCCTTGCACTACATAGTTGAAGGTAAATCTAAAGAAAATTGGAGAGAAAATTGTATAGTGTATGGCCAGCCTAAATTACCTTCTGTGTACTGGAGGGGCCGCCACCTGGAGTTCTCAGAAGTGAATCATGCAGATAGCAGTAAGTTGTACCTGTTTATCTGAGCCCTCTCTCCTCTACAGCCTTCGAAAGCATACATTTTACACAGCACTTTGGAGCTCCAGAAATCAGGGGTAGGGATCTGATGTCACACACTGTACAGCACAGAGAGAAGACCTGAGTGGGCACCCCCCTCAACAAAGTCTCATAGGAAAACATGCACAGCTGTGTCTGTAAATCACCTTCTGTGCGCTGGACGGGGGCCGCCACCTGGAGTTCTCATAAGTGAGTCATGCAGATAGCAATAAGTTGTACCTGTTTATCTGCAGCCCTCTCCCCTCTACAGCCTTCTAAAGCACACATTTCACATAGCACTTGTGAGTTCTAGAAATCAGGGGTAGGGATCTGATGTCACACACTACACAGCACAGAGAGAAGACCTGAGTGGGCACCCCCCTCAACAAAGTCTCATAGGAAAACATGCACAGCTGTGACTGTAAATCACCTGTGGGCTGGAGGGGGTGGAGGAGCCGACACCTGATGTTCTCAGAAGTGAATCATGCAGATAGCAGTAAGTTGTACCTGTTTATCTGTGGCACTCTTTCCTCTACAGCCTTCTAAAGCACAAATTTCACATAGCACTTCCGAGTTCCAGAAATCAGGGGTAGGGATCTGATGTCACACACTACACAGCACAGAGAGAAGACCTGAGTGGGCACCCCCCTCAATGAAGTCTCATAGGAAAACATTCACAGCTGTGGCTGTAAATCACCTTCTGTGTACTGGAGGGGCCGCCACCTGGAGTTCTCAGAAGTGAATCATGCAGATAGCAGTAAGTTGTACCTGTTTATCTGTGGCCACTCTCCTCTACAGCCTTCTAAAGCACAAAGTTCACATAGCACTTCCGAGTTCCAGAAATCAGGGGTAGGGATCTGATGTCACACACTACACAGCACAGAGAGAAGACCTGAGTGGGCACCCCCCTCAACAAAGTCTCATAGGAAAACATGCACAGCTGTGGCTGTAAATCACCTTCTGTGCGCTGGAGGGGGTGGAGGGGCCGACACCTGCAGTTCTCAGAAGTGAATCATGCAGATAGCAGGGAGAACAGAGAGCAGATAGACATCACACTACTAGATGCTTTGGATTGAGGCAAGTACACACGGTAGAAGGATATGCTTTGTTTATTTTTTATTTCAGAGGTTTAAAAGCCCCTTTAAAAAAGCCCTTCCTAAGCCCCTTTTACGTTCTAAGGCACAACGCTCCTCTCCTGAACGTGCTTGCTCTGGGGGTTTTTTTCTGACACTAACTGCTCCTACCTTTAACCGCCTGTAAATGCCTATGTGTGCAAGACCACATAAACTAACATGGAGGGGCGTTTACAAACTGAAAACTATGCATGAAAAACTAGAACTTCAATTACCAGGAGGCTAATGACATTGCCAAAGCCCTTTGAAGGAACTCCGGTTCAGCCTTCAGTATGGCTGTCTCTATAGTGCTCTCATTTTATGTGTCAACAAATAAAACCTGTATAGCTTGTGTGCGATAAAATGTTGCCAGGCGGTTCTCTAAAGATTGAATTCACGCTGAAAATGAAAGTAGAGTTGCAGGAACATGTGTTGAGTTATCTGATACCAAGGTCAAGTAATAAGCAAATATCTAGGACAGAAAAATCTTTACATATTTAAAGTGAACCTGTCACCAGACTATGCAATATAAAGTATTTATATATTCTGAACAAGCAGAAAAAGTACTTTAAGAGAAGCCCCCCCGTTCATCTTTGTAGTCATAGGCTTTGTGGAGAGATTCATCTTCAAATTTGCTATGAGAAGCAGAAACTTGGAAGTCTTTTAGTCTTCTAACTTAAACAAACAGCAATGTGCTGATGAGATGTCAGAAAATGTTTACATCCAACTTGAGTCATATGTTTTGATCTTTGAGAATGAATTATTTTACAGCACAAGCAGCTAGAGCAAGGGACTCCAAAGTGACTAAACAAAGGGCCAGTTTAGTGTCCTTAAGACTTTGAGGGGGCCTGACTGTGGCCAGCGAAAGTAGAAAATGCCCAATGGGAGTAAACAATGGTCCATCATTGGCATTAGTGAGAGGAATAGTGCCCCATTGTTGGTATTAGTGGGAGGAATAGTGCCCCATCATTGGTATCAGTGGGAGGAATAGTGCCCCATCATTGGTATCAGTGGGAGGAATAGTGCCCCATCATTGGTATCAGTGGGAGGAATAGTGCCCATCATTGGTATCAGTGGGTGGAATAGTGCCCATCATTGGTATCAGTGGGTGGAATAGTGCCCCATCATTGGTATCAGTGGGTGGAATAGTGCCCCATCATTGGTATCAGTGGGTGGATGTCAATGGGAAGAATAGTGCCCTGCCACTTGTGTCATTGGCAGGAATAGTGTCCCATTTTTGGGGTCATCGATAGGAATGGTGCCTTATTGTTGGTATCAGTCACAGAGATTATGCCCTGCTGTTGATGTCAGTGGTAGGAATAATGCCCACAGGGCCGAATAGAAGCAAAGGGCCACATCTGGCCCCCCGGGCTGCAGTTTGGAGACCACTGAGCTAGAGAGTTAAGGTATGAGTTGAGGTCTTGTTTCAATCTTCCCATAAGATTAGATTTTAATTTAACCTCTTGGCGCTATGCCTCCCAGCCCTTTAAGGGGTTTGGATGCTGGGAGGCGGGATGGCATATATGATCATGTGATTGCCGTGATTGGCTGTCACAGCGGCCACATGATTGGAAAAATCATGATCTCAAGTAGCAATCGAGAGCTTTCTAATAGGCGGCGGTAACTGTGTCGGGTGCACACTCTCGGCACATGTTTGTTTACATCTGGTACACAAATATGCGGCCTCTCTGCGTCAAGGCCCACCCGCCCAGATATCGCATATTTGCGCACTGCCAGTGCCAAGAGGTTATCATATTCTATGGATGTTATTTACCTGTAAAAGCCTTTCTCGTTTAGACCTCCAAAATCCCTGAGAATGCTACTGAGTGCAGCCACCTTGGATGTGATGTCAGCAACCCTACCAGTCACAACTGTCACTCAAGTAAAATTCCATAGTATTTCCCTTCATTCATCAACTGGCAGCTACATAAATGGTTGTGCAGGGAAGGGTGGGGCAAGGGAGCTGGGTCAGCACAGACAGCTATTGCATACTCCCAGAAGAGGAGAGCACTGTGATGTGTAAGGAGGAATTGAGGTTATAGGGAACTGACTCTTCTTGGAGTATTCCAATTTTCTAGCAGGTTTGTCATGTTTCACATGACTGTCATATTGAATGCCATATGCCTTTAGGTGTTTCTATATTTTGTTCCTGCTCCTCCCTTTCCTTTGGTTTAGTTAATGTTGTATAGATAGCCCTCCCCCTTTCCCAGTAATGCATTGCAGCTCTAGCCTCATGTCATGGAGCAGGAAACATTATGATCTTTTGACCTATCAAATGTTCATTGCTGTAAGATTCTCTCAGTTTATGGAATAATCTTCACAAGATCTACAAGATGTCTTATCGATTGAGTCACTGACTGTGGACTCCAACAGAGGTTGAAGTTATCGCTATCTCATCACAACTGTAAGTTACAGAGATCACACTATCAGTTGTTAGATTCACCGTCTTAGATTCACTGTCCCTCGACTCCCTGGCACGCCTAGCAAAACGTAACATCAGACCCCGATCGCTTCAACCCTGGCAGAACGACCACACGAAATGTCTCAAACGACGCAGTCGCGCGCTGGAGCGCTTATGGCGCAAAACCAGATCACCTTGCGCGTTCTCCCTCTACAAAGCCGCCTTCCTCACCTACACCACCTCCCTCCACGCCGCCAAGCAAGCCTATTTCGTAACCCTTATCAACATCCTCTCCACTTTCAAATCCTTGCTCTCTCCCCCCCCACCTCCACTCAGTACCTCACTCACCGCCCACGAGATTGCCAATCATTTCCAAAACAAGATTGACGCAATTCGTAAGGACATTGTCAACTCACAATCTACCTCTCCTCCTAGCCCCCCTCCCTCCATCAACCCCTCAACTCTCCCCTCCTCCGACCTCATAGCCGCACTACCCCCCACTATACCTAACGCCCCGCACACTATCACCTCCCCAACGCTCCGCTCCTTCAGCCCAGCTACCACTGAGGAGGTCTCTAAGGTCTTCACTGAAGCCCGCCTCACCACTTGCCCCCTGGACCCTATCCCCTCACAGCTCCTCCAGTCACCCCCCCCCTCCATCATTCGCTCCCACACCCACATCTTCAATCTCTCCCTCTCCACTGGCACTTTCCCCTCCCCTCTAAAGCACGCACACATCTCCCCCATACTCAAAAAACCCTCCCTTGACCCCACTGACCTAAACAACCTTAGACCCATCTCCCTGCTATCATTCACTTCCAAGCTCCTTGAGCGCCTGGTCTACAATCGCCTAAGCGCCCACCTCACTGATAACAACCTCCTCGATCCACTACAGTCTGGCTTCCATCCCCTACACTCCACCGAAACCGCCCTCCTCAAAATCACTAATGACCTGCTAACCGCCAAAGCTAATGGCCATTACTCAGTCCTCCTGCTTCTTGACCTCTCCGCGGCCTTTGACACAGTTGACCACCCTCTCCTCCTTACTAAACTGCACTCCCTTGGCATCATGGACGCTGCTCTCTCCTGGTTCTCCTACTACCTATCCCAACGCTCCTTCAGCGTCACCTATAACACTGCCACCTCCCCCTCTCTCCCCCTCTCTGTTGGAGTCCCCCAAGGCTCTGTCCTCGGACCCCTCCTCTTCTCCATCTACACCTCCTCCCTTGGCAAACTAATACACTCCCACGGCTTCAACTATCACCTCTATGCCGACGACACACAAATTTACCTCTCCACCCCCCACCTCACCCCTTTACTCACTCCGCCCGCATCGCCCACCTCCTGAACAACATATCAGACTGGATGTCGCTCCATTTCCTCAAGTTAAACCTGTCCAAAACCGAGCTCCTGGTCTTCCCGCAGCCCGCGCCCCCCCCCCATCCTCTCCATCACTACTAGCAACACCACCATCACTCCCACCCCACTTGCCAAAGTCCTGGGTGTCACCCTGGACTCAAACCTTTCCTTCCAACCTCATGTCCAATCACTATCAAGGTCATGCAGGCTCCATTTCCACAACATCTCCAAGACAAACACATTCCTCACCCCAGACACCACTAAACAACTCGTACACTCCCTCATCATCCCATGCCTGGACTACTGCAACTCCCTTCTCACTGGCCTACTCAAACAAACGCTATCCCCACTCCAGTCTATCCTGAACTCAGCGGCGAGATTCATCCACCTCACCAACCGCTCCACATCTGCCACCCCCCTCTGCCAATCCCTTCACTGGCTCCCAATTGCCCAGCACATCAAATTCAAATTGCTAACTCTGACCTACAAAGTCGTTCACAACGCCGCCCCAAACTACCTAACCGACCTGATACCCAAATACCACCCTACCCGTACCCTTCGCTCCTCACAGGACCTCCTACTCTCTAGCTCCCTGGTCTCCTCCTCCCACGCCCGATTGCAGGACTTCTCCAGGACTTCCCCCATCCTCTGGAACTCCCTACCCCAATCCATCAGACTGTCACCTACTCTCCTCACCTTCAGACGCACCCTGAAAACCCATCTCTTCAGGGAAGCCTACCCCACCCTCACCTAACAATCTGATCTCCTCCACTTCTCCCACCACTCCATCCCCCACAGCCACTTCCTCCTGTACTACTTTCCCCTCCCTCCTAGATTGTAAGCTCGAAAGAGCAGGGCCCTCCAACCCCTCGTGTATTGTACTGTATTGTCTCATGTTCTGTCCCCCTTGCTACTGTACAGCACTGAGCAAACCCTTTGGCACTATATAAATACTGTATAATAATAATAATAAATTGGAGAGACAGAACAAGGTTCAAAGGTTCATTGCAAGTTAATAAATACTTATATATAGAGATGAAAACAAAGCAATTACCGTATTTTTCGCCGTATAAGACGCACTTTTTCTTCCCCAAAACTGGGGGGGAAATGTCAGTGCGTCTTATGGGGCGAATATGGAGCGGCCGGTCCGGTATTTCCACCGCGGCCGTGTCAGAATACCGGGCCGGCCACTCAGCTCTGCAGCGGGACCTTACCTGTTCCTCTATCCAGCGGCGTGCTGTCTTCCCGGCTTCTGTAGTGTGGGCACTGGGCATGACAGCCGGGTGCCAAGTGCGCATGCGCAAGAAGTGGTGCTTTTTGTGAATGGTAAGGCGGTACCTGGGACACATGACAGATCTCAGAAGCCGCCGGACCAATCACAAAGCGCAAGTGCTTCTCACTCATGCGCACTGGGCACCCGGCTGTCATGCCGAGCGCCATTACAGAAGCCGGGAAGACAGCGCGCGGCTGGATCGAGGAACAGGTAAGATCAAACAAAAACTCTGCGGAAGTAAGAGCGGGTACCTGTCAAATTCAGGTACCCGCTCCCCACCTCCCCAAAGGTCAGCAGTCATCTGTACTGTCCGCAGTCTCTGGTCATCCCTGTGCTGTCCGCAGTCTCTGGACATCCCTGTGCTGTCCGCAGTCTCTGGTCATCCCTGTGCTGTCCGCAGTCTCTGGTCATCCCTGTGCTGTCCGCAGTCTCTGGTCATCCCTGTGCTGTCCGCAGTTTCTGGTCATCCCTGTGCTGTCCGCAGTCTCTGGTCATCCCTGTGCTGTCCGCAGTCTCTGGTCATCTCCTGTACTGTGTCTGCAGTCCATTAGTTCAGAATTTTTTTTTCCTGTTTTCTGCCTCTAAAACCTAGGTGCGTCTTATGGTCAGGTGCGTCTTATACGGCAAAAAATACGGTAAGCATTTCAAATACTTGATTTTTCTGTACCATTTTTTATGTTGGTGACGGGGTCTTTTTAAGGTACAGGACATGCATTTAGATTGGTGGGAGCCATTTTGCACCTTATGCCACAGGAATGTCACTAGTAGCCCAGGGCACAGACAAGAATAGTACCTTTTAGAGTCAGCCCTTTCTAGTGGCATCAATCATTTTGTGGCTATAAATTGTGTAAGAACCAATGACATCATTAGGACATGAAGAAGAGTATAGAATGTATGCTCAATAAGCATTTTGTGGGCTAAACCAAACTACATCTGTAGGGTCACACTTTGTATCCAACACGAGAGTCACATTGGTTGAGATCTTTGATTGTTGAATCTATACCCATGAAGTGTCCACATCTACTATTGCTCATACTTAACTCGAAAGTAGATCCAGAACCAGAAAGGTCAAACAAAAATGGAACTGGGAATTACATGAGAATCCAGCCAGAGGGTCATAGACAGAAGGGTAGAGCAATCAGGAGTATCAAAAGGTTCAAATCAATGTTTGGAACAATCAAGAAGATTAATCAAGGACAAATACAGGTCAGTAATGGAGAATTAGAAGAGTAATCCAGCAGGAAAGTCTGGTGGTGGGGCTTTGGTACAGTTGTCCTTGGGTGCACAAAGGATTGTCTTCTGCACAGACAAGGAGAGACGAGTTTGAAACTTACTTTTACTTAAGGCAGGGTAAGTGTTAGGGTAAATGTTAGGGGTAAGGGGAGGATTGGCAACGGGGTTACAGGGTGGGTTAGAGTTACAATGTGAGTTAGTGTTGGGCTTAGGTAGAGGGTTAGTCTAAGGCCCAACACTGCATTAAGGGTTAGTGTGTTGGTTAGAATTAGTGTTAGTCTTCCCAGGAAGTGTTAGTGTTGTGGCTATAGATAGGTTTTATTTTACAGTTAGGATGATAGGAATGGTTAGTTTTAGGGTTAGTATTAGCCTTGAGGTTACAGGTAGGATTAGTGTTAGGTTTATGGTTACAGGGTGCCTTAGTGTTAGCTTTATTGTTACAGTGAATTACAAGGATGTAAAGGCCCCGATATTTAAAGTCTTCATTATTTCATCTGTGAATTGGTATATCTATGAGTTGGGAATGATATCTCTGTTGTGTTTTTATAGCTAGGTCTATACCAACTTCCCACCTCTACTAGTAGTAGTGGTATTTTTTTTTATTATTGGAAGAACTAGTGTTAAGGTTACAGGGTGGGTTAGTGTTAGGATTCCAAGGAGAGTTAGTATTAGGGTTATAGGATGGGTTAGTGTTAGGATCACAAGGAGAGTTAGTGTTAGGGTTATAGGGTGGGTTAGTGAGAGTTAGTGTTAAGGTTATAGGGTGGGTTAGTGAGAGTTAGTGTTAAGGTTATAGGGTGGAATAGTGTTAGGATTACAAGAGGAGGTATTGTTGGGGTTGTAGGGTGGGTTAGTGTAAGAAATACAAGGAGAGTTAGTGTTAGGGTTATAGGATGGGGTTCTGTTAGGATTACAAGGAGAGTTAGTGTTAGGTTTATAGTGTGGGTTAGTGTTAGGATTCCAAGTGGAGTTAGTGTTACAGTTGTATGGTGGATTAGTATTAGGATTATAAAGGTAGTTAGTGTTAGGGTTATAGGGTGGAATAGTGTTAGGATTACAAGAGGAAGTAGTGTTAGGGTTATTCGGTAGGTTAGTGTTAGAAATACAAGGAGAGTTAGTGTTAGGGTTATAGGATGGGGTTGTGTTAGGATTATAAGGAGAGTTAGTGTTAGGACTACAAGGAGAGTTAGTGTTAGGATTACAAGGAGAGTTAGTGTTAGGGTTATAAGGTGGGTTAGTGTTAAGGTTATAGGTTGGATTAGTGTTAGGATTGCAAGGGATGTTACTGTTAGGGCAATAGGGTGGGTTAGTGTTAGGATTCCAAGGAGAGTTAGTATTAGGGTTATAGGATGGGGTTGTGTTAGGATCACAAGGAGAGTTAGTGTTAGGGTTATAGGGTGGGTTAGTGAGAGTTAGTGTTAAGGTTATAGGGTGGAAAAGTGTTAGGATTACAAGTGGAGGTATTGTTGGGGTTGTAGGATGGGTTAGTGTTAGAAATACAAGGAGAGTTAGTGTTAGGGTTATAGGATGGGGTTCTGTTAAGATTACAAGGAGAGTTAGTGTTAGGTTTATAGGGTGGGTTAGTGAGTGTTAGTATTAGGGTTATAGGGTGGGTTAGTGTTAAGGTTATAGGTTGGATTAGTGTTAGGATTACAAGGGACGTTAATGTTAGGGCAATAGGGTGGGTTAGTGTTAAAATTACAAGGAGTGTTAGTGTTAGGGTTATAGGGTGTGTTAGGATTACAAGGAGAGTTATTCTTAGGGACATAGGAAGGGTTAGTGAGAGTTAGTGTTAGGGTTATAGGGTAGAATAGTGTTAGAATTACAAGAGGAGTTAGGGTTATAGGGTGGATTAGTGTTAGGATCACAAGGGTGTTCGTGTTAGGGTTATAGGGTGGATTAGTGTTAGGATAACAAGGGTGTTCATGTTAGGTTTATAGGGTGGATTAGTGAGAGTTAGTGCTAGCGACATAGGGTGGGTTGGTGTTAGGATTACAAGGAGAGTTAGTGTTGGGGACATAGGGTGGGTGAGTGTTTGAATTACAATGAGAAATAGTGTTGGGGTTATAAAGTGGGATGGTGTTAGGATTACAAGGAGAGTTAGTGTTAGGGTCATAGGGTATGTTAGTGTTAGGATTACAAGGAGAGTTAGTTATAGGGTAAATCAGTGTTAGGATCACAGGGAGAGTTAGTGTTAGGATTAAAGGGTGAGTTAGGCCTTTTTTCATGGACATGGGAAGGCCACAAAACCAAGCGGTTAAGGTATGTTTTCCTTTCTCCACAGCTATTTGTCAGATCCAGCCATGTTAAGGTTAGAAGGAGGGTTATTATTGTCAATAGAATTACAGGGACGGATCAATGTGAGGGGGACGCAGAGTACGGCATGCTCTCTGTATCAGGAACTCTGAGCCAAAAATGACCAATACTCTCAGTATTGAAACAAAGTATCAATCCAAATTACAACAAACAGCTTACTGTACTCTATTGTAGCCAACCATGATCCACCCAGAATGCCTTTTACTAAGACAACAACCAATCACAGTGCAGTTTGTGAAGGATCACTGCTAGTGCAAAGAAGGCCAAACGCATGCAGGCATGCACATCTACAAATAGTCAATACCCAAACTGCACCAAGCACACAAATCCCTAGAGACAAGAGAGCCAAGGTGGGTTCTTTCTTCAAGTTCACTGGAAATCCCTGAAAGGTAACCATTTTATAAGCACAAGAGCCTCAATATGACTAGCATGGCCTCTAATTCCCTAAACCAATAGACTGTACCCTAAAAAAAAAACAACAACCCAACAAACAAAATGCCTGCCTTCGCTGTACAGGATGACAGGTCCACTTAAAGCTGCAGTAAAGAGGGAGAGATTCAGTTCACCCCCCAACTCCTTTATCAATAACGTTCTGCTTAATAATACATTGGGATTACAAAGCTTTGACATGATTACAAGGCTGTGCAGCCACAGGAGAGTGTGTGTGCATGCATGGTAATTATAACACGTAGCACTGGGCGTGCGTTCTCACAATACACACTGTACAACCTTTGCATACAGAAGCCGTCTCCTCCCTTATGGTCGGCGGTCCCATCTCTTGCAAATGAGCCAATGAAAGAAGACAGTGGAACATAATCATGTCTGTTCCACACCATTTTCTTCCATGTCTTATTTTTTGTTTTGAGATAACACCAGCAGCAAAATATCATTCATGTTTTCATTATTTTATTATTATATTACATAGCAAAAGTCTGCATCTGGGGACATGTCAACCCTGGATGAGGGTGCCCATGTCACCAAGCCTAGGTGTGGGGGTACATCTCAATGCAACTGGGATCATAAGCAATAGATAGATAGATAGATAGATAGATAGATATCACCTCTGTGAATTAAAGGATTGCCACCTCCAAAGTAGGTCTGCTAACATCTAAATGCAGGACATAGGTGCCCATGACACTGAACCTAGGTGTGGGGGGGCTCGTCTCAATGCAACTTGGATGACAGACAGACAGACAGACAGATACAAAATATCACCTATGTAAATTATATGATTGCCACCTTCAAGGTACTGGCCCTTTATTAATGTCCTCATGGTCTGCTGGCATCTAAATGCTGGACATAGGTGCCCATATCACCAGGCCTAGGTGTGGGGGCATGTCTCAGTGCAACTGAGATAGATAGATAGATAGATTCCAAATATAACCTCTGAATTATAAGACTGCCACCTCCAAGGTCCTGGCCCTACAATAATATCCTCATGTTCTTCTGGCATGAACCTGTGGATATGGGTGTCTGTCACCAAGAGTATGGGGCATATCACAACATAACTGGGATCATATATGATTGTCACCTCCAGTGTGCTGGCCCTTCATTAATATCCTCACGTTCTGCTGCCACCTAAAGAGTGGACATAGGTGCCCATGTCACTGAGTCTAGGTGTGTGGGCATATCTCATTGCAACTAGAATCATATTCTATGATTGCCACCTTTAAGGTACTAGCCCTCCATTAATGTCCTCGTGTTCTGCTGGCATCTATACTGTGGACAAAGGTGCCCATGTCACCGAGCCAAGGTATGTGAGGACATTGCAACAGGGATCATATTATATGATTGCTTCCTTCAAGGTACTGGCCCATAATCAATGTCCTTATTTTTTGCTAGCATCTAAACCATGGACATAGTTGCCCATGTCACGGATCCTAGGTGTGTGGGCAAATCTCAGTGCAACTGGGATTATATTATATGTTTGCCACCTCCAAGGTACTGGCCCTTCATCAACGTCCTTATGTTTTGCTGGCATCTATACTGTGGACAAAGGTGCCCATGTCAGAGAGCCTAGGTATGTGAGGACATTGCAACAGGGATCATATTATATGATTGCTTCCTCCGAAGTTCTGGCCCATCATCAATGTTCTTATGTTTTGCTGGCATCTAAACCATGGACATAGGTTTCCATGTCACCGAGCCTAGGTGTGTGGGCAAATCTCATTGTAACTAGGACCATATTATATGTTTGCCACCTCCAAGGTACTGGCCCTTCATCAACGTCCTTATGTTTTGCTGGCATCTAAACCATGGACATAGGTGCCCATGTCACCAAACCTAGGTATGTGAGGACATTGCAACAGGGATCATATTATATGATTGCTTCCTCCAAGGTTCTGATCCATCATCAATGTCCTTATGTTCTCCTGCCATCTAAACCATGGGCATAGGTGTCCATGTCACCGAGCCTAGGTGTGTGGGCATATCTCATTGTAACTAGGATCATATTATATGTTTGCCACCTCCAAGGTACTGGCCCTTCATCAACGTCCTTATGTTTTGCTGGCATCTCTACTGTGGAC
Source organism: Staurois parvus (assembly GCF_062004578.1). NCBI lineage: Eukaryota > Metazoa > Chordata > Amphibia > Anura > Ranidae > Staurois > Staurois parvus. The sequence continues at coordinate 2,835,447 of NW_028318208.1, forward strand.
AAAGGTGCCCATGTCACCGAGCCAAGGTATGTGAGGACATTGCAACAGGGATTATATTATATGATTGCCACCTCCAAGGTACTGGCCCATCATCAACGTCCTTATGTTTTGCTGGCATCTAAACCATGGACATAGGTGCCCATGTCACCGAGCCTAGGTGTGTGGGCAAATCTCAGTGCAATTGGGATCCAAGGTATTTGCCCTTCATTAATTTTTTCATGCTCTGCTGGCATCTAAACCATGGACATAAGTGCCCATGTCACCGAGCCTAGTTGTTTAGACACATCTCATATCAAATGGAAACATAAGCAATATCTACAGGAAGCTCTATCAAATGTAAAACATAGATAGATAGATAGATAGATAGATAGATAGATAGATAGATAGATAGATAGATAGATAGATAGATAATGGATAGATACTAAGATAGATAAATAGATAGATAGATAGATAGATAGATAGATAGATAGATAGATAGATAGATAGATAAATAGATAGATAGCTTCATAGATAGATAGATAATGGATAGATACTAAGATAGATAGATAGATAATGGATAGATAGATAGATAGATTCATAGATAGATAGATAATGGATAGATACTAAGATAGATAGATAGATTCATAGATAGATAGATAGATAGATAGATAGATAGATAGATAGATAGATAGATTCATAGATAGATAGATAGATAGATAGATAGATAGATAGATAGATAGATAGATAGATAGATAAATAGATAGATAGAAAGAAAGAAAACATCACCTATTTGAAATCTAGGCTTGCCACCTCCTAGTACTGGTTCTTCATTAACGTCCTCATGGTCTACTGGCATCTAAACGCTGGGCACAGCCTGCTGCCAACACCAGAATCCCCCGGTATGGGGCCATTCCCCAGCGTTGTCACCTAATAATCATCAGTAGCCAGAGACCTATCTACATTTTCATTCTTAGCTGGCTACAATGTATCTCAACTGTTACAATCCAGGCAATGGTTCAGCAAATATATTCAGTGAATCCCATCCAACCCCACCTTAAAGGATGGTCTGACCAAGAGCATCACTTACCCAAGACAATATCCTGACAATGGTCTGGGGCTGTTTGAGGAATTCTACAGGGTCAAATCCCCCTCCTGCCCTTCCAGCTCCAAAAGAGGCTCCTTCCATGTCTGCAATGTCAGAGCTGAGCTGACCCCTGTGTGTCTCACTGTCCGCCTTGTCCTTTGGCTCCTGGCAGTGCGGCTGTCCTTCCCCCTGCGCTGTCCCTCTGTCCGTCTGCACCCTTCCCCACCTCCTCCTCCTGCTGCTGTCAGCCTCTGTCTGTGGTGCTGAGTGTATGAGCATTACAGCCTCATCTCAGGCTGCTCCTCCCTCATCTCCTCCAGTGCTTCTCTCCCTGTTCTCTTCTCTCCTCTCCCCCTGCTTCTTCCTTATCACCCTTCACAGTTCTCCTCTCCTTATCTCCCCCTCTTCACACCCTCCCTCTTCCCCTCCTGATGCTTCCCCTGCTCCCCCTTCTCTCCCTCTGGAAGTCAGGGTTAAGGTGTTTTTTTTTAGGCAAGGCATTTCCTCCATGGATGAGGATTGCAGAATATAGAAGACAAAGCTCTTGGAGACCTCAATGGTCCCATCTATCTGCTCATTGCATCGCTGAGCGATATGGCTTTGTCTCCGTAGTGACAAATTCATTGGTGATGCCCCCACGCGCGATCGTTTCGGATTTCACAATTCGTACGCTTTCATTTTTTTTTTATAAAACAGAAACCAGCCAGGCAAGATCGAAAAAAAAAAATGTTGCCATGGGCTGTAGTGCAGATAATAGGATCGAGCTCATTTTTTTTGTTTTAGAATGAAAAAAAAAAAGTCAGTGGAATTTATCGGAAAATGTTTGCGATATTTTATTTGGATTGCGTTGAAACTACCAGCAATTGTCTGCGTGGGATTGTTGGAGGAGCGCATCCCAAATACAAATGAATATTCTGATTGAAAAAAAACAGACGTGTGATCATCCAGGGGGTATGCTAAATCGGACTGCGGCTAATTGTAAGGAAATTATTTTTAAAAACTGCAATTGGCGCAACATTACATTTTCCTGCCAGTTTGGAGGGGTGCGTGCCCCTACCTGTATTAATAGGAACAAAAAAATCGGAATAGAACAAATAGGGAATACACCGAACTCAAATCATACCATCAATTTTTTATTAATCAGATTCCCTAAGGATTTTTTTAGGATTTGTTAATATGTGCAACTGAGAGGCAGTAAAAACAGGCAATTGAGCAACAGTTTTACCCTCCTAACTGCCAGCCTGACATATGTTTACAGTTGTACACATGCTGCAGCTGCGATGCTGTGCTTTGCAGCCACAGTGAAACTTAAGGTGGAGCCAAAAGGGGAAGTTCTGTTTTAAAGTTACGGGCAGCACAGTGGCTAAATGGTTAGCACTTCCACCTGGCAGTACTGGGGTCATTGGTTCAAATCCCAACCATGGCACCAGCTGCCTGGAGTTTGCATGTTCTCCCTGTGCCTGTGTGGGTTTCCTCCAGGAACTCCGGTTTCCTCCCACACTCCAAAGGCATGCTGGTAGGTTAATTGTCTCCTGTCTAAATTGACCCTAGTATGTGTATGTATGAATGTGAGTTAGGGACCTTAGATTGTACACCCCTTGAGGGTTGGGGACTGATGTTATTATTATACAGGAATTATATAGCGCCGTTTGCTCAGCGCTGTACATTATAATGGAAGACAGTACAGTAACAATACAATTCAATACATGAGGGGTTCGAGGGCCCTGCTCCTTGGAGCTTACAATCTAGGAGGGAGGGGATAGTGGTACAGGAGGAAATAGCTGTGGGGGATGGGGTGGTAGGAAGAGTGGAGGAGATCGGTAATTAGCTGAGGGCGGGGTAGCCTTCCCTGAAGAGGTAGGTTTTCAGGGTGCGCCTAAAGGTGAGGAGAGTAGGTGATAGTCTGATGGATTCGGGTAGGGAGTTCCAGAGGATGGGGGAAGCCCTGGAGAAGTCTTGGAGACGGGCATGGGAGGAGGAGACCAGGGAACAAGAGAGCAGGAGGTCTTGTGAGGAGCGGAGAGTACGTTTTGGGTGGTAGATGGATACCAGATCAGTGATGTAGTTTGGGGCAGTATTATGAACAGCTTTGTACGTCAATGTTAGCATTTTGAATTCTATCCGTTGGGCAATCGGAAGCCAGAGGGGGGATTGACAGAGGAGGGTGGCTAATACGGAGCGTTTGGTGAGGTGGATGAGTCTGGCCACAGCATTCAAGATCGACTGAAGTGGGGATAGCCTGCGGTGAGGTAAGCCGATGAGGAGGGAGTTACAGTAGTCAAGTCGTGAATAATGATGTGAATGTACAATATATATGTAAAGTGCTGCGTAAATTGAAGGCGCTTTATAAGTACCTGAAATAAATAAAGTGGTTCTAAAGACTCAAGGTTTTTTACCTTCATGCATTCTCTGTGCAGCATCCCCCCCCGTCTTCACTAATACTCACCTAAGCCCCCTCTTGATCCAGCGATGTGCACTGGAGTCTTGGCTATCCCGGGACTCCCTCTTCTCATTGGCTGACACAGTCAGTGAGCTAATGAGGAGGAAGAGGGGGCGTGGGCAAGCCGCGGCTCTGTATGTCAATGGACACCAAGCCTGCTCGGGTGCCCCCACAGCAAGCTGCTTGCTGTGGGGGCACTCAACAGGAGGGAGGGGCCAGGAGCTCCAGAGGGGGACCTGAAAAGAGAAGGTTCCAGGCTGCTCTGTCAAATCCACTGCACACAGCAGGTAAGTATAGACATTTTTGTTATTTTAAAAGGAGAAAAAATTGCCTTTACAATTGCTTTAAGGCCTCGTCCCCTGCTCCCCGTAAGGATTGGCACCTATGGGGTGCTGGGGGGGGGGCGGGAGTGGGTACCTGTTAAAATTGGGTAAACGTTCCCCCCCGCCTAGGCGATAGGAAGCAGAAGTTGCCCCCCTTCCCTGTAGTCTTCTGGGACACGTGACAGGTCCCAGAAGACTACAGGACCATTCACAAGGTGCAGCTCTACTTGCGCATGTGCAGTGGGCACCCGGCTTTGAAGCTGCAACCTGTCACAGCCAGTTGCCCACACTGAAGATGTCGGTGCCGGGGACAGAAGACAGCCGGTGAAACCAGCTGCAGTGAGCACACCGTTGGATCGTGGGACGGGTAAGTGTGTGTTTTTTAAAAGTCAACAGCTACAGTTTTTTTTTAGCTGCTGACTTTTATTTTTTTACATTTTGACTGGAGCTCCTCTTTAAACAGCATACCGCTTTCAACAGGTGGTGCTACCGCCAAATGCGACTAATGCAGCTTTACCACAACTGCCTGCAATGCACACGACTGTGGTGTGGTAGTGCAGCAATTATCACATGAAATTAGACGATGAGGAGTTTAAACATTGCTTCTCATTGCCTGTCAAATGCCCTCTAAATGTCCACCATGGATTGCTCTTCAGAGAGCACCAGTTGTGTGAATGAGCCCCAAGGAAACCTTTCATGATCGAAATATGGGAACTGCCATTCTCACTCAAGGGAAATAACAACTACACACTAATGGCGTTCCTTCGTTGTAAAACGTTATTGAACCAGCCAAGCACACTCTGACTTTTTCACCAGAAGACCAGCACTGGCCAACGCATTTCATCCTTATGGGCTTAGCTGGAGAACAAACTGCCGCTTGTTTGCCTCCTCCCCCCCTCCACTGCCATATTTGGCACCTTTTGGGGGTGGAGGAGAGAGCGGACCCCTGGTTTTGACACTTCAGTTCAGGAAGTTCAGACCCCTCCTTTCTCCCGCAGTCTCCTGAGAACCTTCACAGGTCCCAGAAGACTGCCGGACCAATCAGGAATCGCAGCGCGACTCACGCATGCGCAGCGGACCCCTGGTTTTGACACTTCAGTTCAGGACAATCAGCCCCCTCCTTTCTCCCGCAGTCTCCTGAGAACCTTCACAGGTCCCAGAAGACTGCTGGACCAATCAGGAAGCGCAGCACGACTCACGCATGCGCAGCGGACCCCTGGTTTTGACACTTTAGTTAAGGACGTTCAGCCCCCTCCTTTCTCCCGCAGTCTCCTGAGAACCTTTACAGGTCCCAGAGGACTGCTGGACCAATCAGGAAGCGCAGCACGACTCACACATGCGCAGCGGACCCCTGGTTTTGACACTTCAGTTAAGGACGTTCAGCCCCCTCCTTCCTCCCGCAGTCTCCTGAGAACCTTCACAGGTCCCAGAAGACTGCTGGACCAATCAGGAAGCGCAGCGTGACTCACGCATGCGCAGTGTACACCCGGCTGTGAAGCCGCAAGCTGTCACAGCCTGGAGCCCACAGTTGAGATGCCGGTGCCGTGGAAAGAAGGGACCGCACGGGTGAGAACATCGCTGGACCCCGGGACAGGTGAGTGTGTGTTTATTAACCCCTTGGCGCTGGCACCTCCCGGCCCTTTAATGGTTTCAGAAGCCGGGAGGGGCGGGGTTTTAAGGTCATGTGACAGCCGTGATTCGCCATCACGGCGGTCACATGATCGGGAAAGGTCCTGATCGAAAGATGAGATCTGGACCTTACTGTGAGTACCAGACATGTGTGCTGGGAGCCCGCAGGGTGCACGCTTTCAGCGCATATGTTTTTCTTAATTGCACGCAAAGGTGCGGCCGCTCAGGGTCAAGGCCCAGACGCCAGGAGGCCGCACATTTGCATTCGGCCAGCGCAAAGAGATTAAACGTCAGCAGCTACAGTTTTTGTTTTTAATAAGCACAGAAATGGCTGGAACTCTGCTTTCGAAGTACAGAGCTGTCATTCTTCTTGTTGGGTCACTGAGGTATTCGAATCAACGAATCACAATAATAACGAGTTTCACAAATCCAAGATGAATTAAAACAAAAACAACAAATTAATTTGTATTCATTCGGATGACACGAGTCGTGGCCTTTTTTGGTAATGTTTGAAGCATCCGAAAAAACCTAACAACGTAACAAGTGATCCGAATTGATTTGGATCCATTCATTTTTGTTCTAGTAAGCGTGAATATTCTAAAAAGATTCTTTTTGTATTGGGTTTGAATTTGAGAGACCATGTGTTTAATTTTTATGTACGTGGCCCACAAAGTCATTTTGAAAATAGGGAACTTAATTCAATGTAACCACTTGCAGACAGCAATACGTATATACAGTATATGTTGTGGCTTGCAAGTTGTTTACCGGGGTTATGGCTGAAGCTATCATCTATATCCCCAGTATTTGTTTTTTAGCCGGCAATTATCTTTCCATGAAAGTGGTCAGAGCGGCTAATTAGCCTCTGGAGCCCCATTGTCTCCTCCTCCCATGCTCGTCTCCAGGACTTCTCCAGAGCTTTCCCCATCCTCTGGAACTCTCTACCCCAATCTATCAGACTATTGCCTACTCTGCTCACTTTTCGGCGATCTCTAAAAATGTATCTCTTCAGGGAAGCCTATCCTGCCCTCAGCTAATAATGGAATCTTCTACTCTTCCTACCAGTCCATCCCCCATAGTTACTACCTTTTCTACCACTAGCCCCTCCCTCTTAGATTGTAAACTCCAAGGAGCAGGGCCCTCCTAACCCTCTTGTATTGAACTGTATTGTTGCCGTATTGTCTCCCGTTATATTGTAAAGTGCTGAGCAAACTGTTGGCGCTAAAGAAATCCTTTATAATAATAATAATAATCTCTTTCAGAAGTAGTGGGGGGGGGGGGTAGTTTCCCCTTCCCGCTGCTCACCGGTGCTTCTTGGACTTATCGCTTTTACTGGCGAGCCCGGGGAAACGATCCAATGGTTTCAGCGGCTGGCCATAGAGGTGAACAGAGATCAGATCGCCTCCGATCACTTGTATAATCTAGGAGGACCAGAGCAGCGTCATGACGTCACTTCCAGTCTACGGTGGAAATAAACAAAAAATGTTTTTTTAAGCAAAAGATTAAAATTGTCTTTTATTGAGTCTTTGCTTTTAAAGGTAGAGGAGAAATGTGGGGTTTTAAAGACTCCAGATCTCTCCATAAAGAGGACCTGTGATCCCTTATTTTTATTACAAGGGATGTTTACATGCATTGTAATAGGAATAAAAGTGATTTTAAAAAAATTAACAGTGTAAAAAAAAAAAAAAATTGTAGTGTTATCACTGATATCACTGTGTAGTGTTATCACTGATATCACTGTATTAGTGTCACTGGTGATGTCAGTATCAGGTAGTCAGTTCACACCCAGTGTCAGTTAGTTTCAGATTGCCTGCCGCACTATTACAGTCCCACTATAAACTGCTGATTACCGCTATTAGCTGTATAAAAAAAAATATCCAATTTCCAGTATATGTCCCATAGTTTGTAGACGCTGTAACTTTCACTCAAACCAATCAATATACACTTTTGGGCTTTTTTTTTTTTATCAAAGACGTAGCAGAGTACATTTTGGCCTAAACTTATGAAGAAATTTGATTTTTTAATTTTTTTTATTTCAAATTTGATTTTAACATTTTTTTTATTGGCTATATTTTATAGCAGAAAGTAAAGAAGTTTTTGGTCCTTTTCCATTAATGTAATAAAAAAGAAAAAAAAACTGGTGATCAAATACCACCAAAAGAAAGCTCTATTTGTGTGAAAAAATATGATACAAATTTTGTTTTAGTACAGCATTGCATGACCGCGAAATTACCCGTTAAAATAGCCCAGTGCTAAATAGCAAAAAATAAAAATGCCCCGGTCGTGAAGGGGGGGATATACCCTTCCAGAGCTGAAGTGGATATACTCTCCTGAAATAACGAATCATTCCAAAAGCGAATCATTCGAACATAACGAATATGAAAAAACAAAATGATTGACTTGTTTACTTCCAAAACCAAAACTACCCAAAATTTTCCGTCGTTCACATCTCTAGTCCTTTGTACTGTATCTTCTCCAACTTCTCTTGTCCCCTCAATAAGACCTTGTTCTTTGATGCACCATGCATGAACATGTACTTTAGTAGCAACAGCTGTCTCCCATAGCAAGAAAAAGAAACTCACAAGGAAATGCAGGAATTCTCTGGACGAGGCCATCTTGACAGTTTCCCAGGCTCTCCATAGTTCCCCAGTCTATGGCAGAGTCACCTCTGGTACTTCATCTCAGGTCGCCATTCTTTCCTTCATGCATCCAGACATCAAACAGGCTCACTCTGGAAGAGCCTCAAGCACATAACTAGACCTTAGGTTTCAGGCCTACCCAGAACAGCAGTTCCTCGCTAATCCGCACATGGCTAGGCCTTAGGCTTCAGGTCTACCCAGAACAGCAGTTTTTCACTCATCCGCACATGGCTAGGCCTTAGGCTTCAGGTCTACCCAGAACAGCAGTTCCTCACTCATCCGCACATGGCTAGGCCTTAGGCTTCAGGCCTACCCAGAACAGCAGTTCCTTGCTAATCCGCACATGGCTAGGCCTTAGGCTTCAGGCCTACCCAGAACAGCAGTTTCTCACTCATCCGCACATGGCTAGGCCTTAGGCTTCAGGTCTACCCAGAACAGCAGTTTCTCACTCATCCGCACATGGCTAGGCCTTAGGCTTCAGGTCTACACAGAACAGCAGTTCCTCACTCATCCGCACATGGCTAGGCCTTAGGCTTCAGGCCTACTCAGAACAGCAGTTCCTCACTCATCCGCACATGGCTAGGCCTTAGGCTTCAGGCCTACCCAGAACAGCAGTTCCTCACTAATCCGCACATGGCTAGGCCTTAGGCTTCAGGCCTACCCAGAACAGCAGTTCCTCGCTTATCCACACCAGACAAAGGTCTGGGTGGGAAGACACCAATCATTTGATCTCCCCAAATATTTATACTTTTTCCTAGCTTGCTCAGCGGCAATGAAACTCCTACTGATTGGCTGAGAAAAGTATGCATATACCTAACCTAGCTTCACCACAGTTCATCATACTAATGCTAAAGGTAACAGTGCCATTTGACAGAAGGGAGGAACTACAACTACACCAGGCTTAGGAGAAAACCCAAAGGATTGGGAGACAGGGACAAAGTATTGTCACTCTGTAACAGGAGCCAGGACACTAATGGCAGAATCACCATTTTAACGAAAGCCACGGATTTAAAAATACTGAAAGTTGCTTATATTAACAAGTATATATATACAGATTTTATTATACAGCCATCTGGACACTGAGGATTGGCTTCATTTTGCTGTTATCCCGAAGTGATATACACTCACCAGCCACTTTATTAGGTACACCTTACTAATGCCAAGAAAATCTCCCCCACACCATTCCACCACCACCAGCCTGAACCATTGATACAAGGCAGGATGGATCCATGCTTTCATGTTGTTTACGCCAAATTCTGACCCTACCATCTGAATGTCGCAGCAACCAGTCTTCCCATTCTCCTCTGATCTCTGACATCAACAAGGCATTTGCATCCACACAACTGCCGCACACTGGATATTTTCTCTTTTTTTTGGACCATTCTCTGTAAACCCCAGATATGATTGTGCATAAAACTCCCAGGAAATCAGCAGTTTTTGAAATACTCAGACTAGCCCGTCTGGCACCAACAACCATGCCGCATTCAAAGTCGATTGAATCCCCTCTCTTTCCCATTCTGATGCTCGGTTTGAACTTCAGCAAGTTGACTTCACCACGTCTACATGCCTAAGTTCATTGAGTTGCAGCCATGTGATTGGCTGATTAGCAATTTGTGTTACCAAGCAAGTGAACAGATGTACCTAATAAATTGGCTGGTGACTGCAGGGCTGCTGTTGGAAACCACGGGGCCCCATACAACCAACCTGATAGGGCCCCCTCTCCATAAAAATAAACAAAAAAAACCAGCTTACTATGCTTTAGTTATGAATAAACACAGTGAGCGATCAGTACCAGTCACTCATGGTATTAATTCAGGAAGGAAACGGGTTTGTAAATGTGACATATTTACCAGACCCTTCTCACATTCTCCATGCAGAAGGATCCTACTGTGTGTCTGCAGCTGCCAATGGGAAGGAGAGGAGGGAAGCCAGCAGCCTTGAGGAGATGAGGTGTCAGGGCTCCAGGTATGACCAGAGGTGTGTGGACTGGCACAGGGAAACGCATGCTTCAGGTATAGTATAAACAATACAATTTATTAAAGACTAAACAATACATAAACACAGTGCAAGACTAAACATAGACACAGTGCAAACAGACAAAACCTTCAACAGATAACAATAAGAACAATACTAAACATAGTCGGGCAGGCAAGGTACAAGGAGCAGGCGGAAGAGTAGTCCGGAATAGCCGAGGTCGGCAGAGTTCGTGCAGAGTCAGGATTCAAGCAGGCAGGATCAGGATACAGGGGCCAAGGGAAACTATACACAAAGGCCCTGACTGCAGGCCTGGCTACTCCTTAAATACACCTCCTGCAATCAGCCTCAGGTGATGACTCGATTGCAGGAGTGAGCTTCTGGCTGCTGAGAGCACCCGATGGCCAGCCCTGGTACTGCAGCCCACACGGCAGGTGAGTCTTACCATCAGTGGTGAGTCCATTCCTGACATGAGGGGCACACAGGGGGGCCTGGGCAGCAGGGAGAAACATATGGTGTACAGGGAGGGTAATGGGTGCGGGGGGAGGCAATAAGTGGAATCGACCCCCTGTATGGCTCTCTATGCAGCAGGTGAAAGCCAGTGGGAAGGGGAGGAGAGAGAATAAGCCAGCTTTCAGCTGCTGCAGAGAGAGCCATATAGGGAATCAGTTCCAGTAATTGCCCCCCTGCCTTGTCGATCATCTCCCTGCCCAGATCTGATTCACCCAGCTGCCTGGGCCCCCCTGCTGGCCTGGGCCCCATACAAAAGGACAGGTGGTACCCCCTTATCCACAGCCCTGGTTGAGTGTATATGGGCAACTGTGTGTGGATTCTTTGAAGATCGTTTCTTAAAGGCATACCAATCTCAGTTTCAAGTGTATAGTGCGGGATATCGATGAGTGATTTGAAGCCATTGAGTTTATTATTCATCAGGTTCTAAAGACCACTCTGTAATTTGAGGGTCTTTGGATCCAGTCAGCTGCTTGGCTCTTCCACTGTGGTGTTGTGTATGACTACCTCCACGCTCAAGTTGGTGTCAGGATTTCTTCTTCTTTCCCCTCTATTGGAGCTCCTGAAAACTATATGGACTTTATAGATGGCTCTAGGTCTGTTAAACGCTGCATGTTTATATATTAAGTATATATGAGATTGGGTTTACATCCACTTTAAGAATAAAACTCTAAAATTTTAATTGTGCCAGAAAACCATTCACGAAGGACCATAATAACCACTACGTACCTTAGTAGACCTTTGCTTAGGCTTTTAAAAGATATGAGGCAGCTGTTGGCGCAATTGTTTTCTGAAACATTTTCATCCTACAGTGATACATAATAAATAATAGATCTACTTACATAATGTGTGCCTACTTCCACTAACATAACTCCAACTTTCTGAAACAGGAAATGTGGGCTATTATAATGCAAATCAATTAAGGCAAAAGACATCCCCTGTCATACTTCCAACTGTAAATGGACCATTTATGCCTCGACTTTTTTTGTATTTACACCTTCAATGGTCAACATCAGCAAAAACAAGGATACTATAAAATTACAAGGCACTTGCTACAAAAATAGTTGGGCCACCTTTATGAGCCATATTGCATCATATTAGTTTTTGTCGAAGAGTGCTTGGTACTGGTCATTTCTTACGTGGAGCTCTTGATGGTGAGAATTAGGGCCTATGTCAATGGGCATTAGACTTATGTTGATGGTTCACTGACAGGTGCATTTGACCTGCTTACCTGCATCTGACCTATTTCTAAGCTGCATCATCCTGTTTCAGGCCGCTTTTCCATTTTTTTGCATTAGGACAAAAAGCAGAATGATGGGAACAAAGGCCAGCCTACACAGGCCCTAAGTGTAAACTCTGATGCTCTCTGTCAGGAACATCATGCCAGCATCTTAAAGATCGTGCCAGCAGTAAGGCTCATGCTCATGCATGTTTGCTGGCATAGTAGACTAACTAAATGTGCGACCAGGGTGTGTAAATGAATGCATGGGCACAATCTCCACAAATACTGGCACCTAGTGGGCTATTTAAATCTGAGTTCTGCGTGGAATCTTTGCAATTTCTGATCCTAAACCCTATGTTTGATCCTCTTAGTGACTTTCATTTGGCCTGTTTATGGAGTATCCATATTTTCTGCTCATTTCTGTTACCGACCTTGGCCTGGACTTCAGTCCAATATTTTGCCTATCAACTCTGCACCATGTTGCCAACCTATGCTTGCTCCTGACTTTAATCCTGCCTACGATTTGGTGCCTTCCTGCTTAACTGTTCCCAAGCCTGGCTTATGACCAGGGGCGGACTGACAACTCATGGGGGGCAATAGGGGATCATGGGGCCCCTGTGTCTTTGCCCACACTCAAAAAAGCCTATAAAAAAGGTACCAGGGGCATTTCATGGGGCCCCTACTGACCCCAGGCCCTCGGGCAGTGCCTGAATGCTCGAATGGTCAGTCCGCCCCTGCTTATGACCCAACTTTGATCATAACTGAAGTTGATGTATTCTGGGTACCCTATCAATTGTACTTGTGCTTGTCTGATACCAGCACTCCCAAGCTCCAGTCTTCAGTTCCAGCTACCTGGCACCTGCGCCCTTCCAGCACCCTTGCAGACCCTATCAACTTCCAGGGGGGCTTAGATGGGAATTGTGCAACAGGTCACGCTCATCATCCTAGGCTCTTCATACAGGTACATTGCTGACATCTCTTTCGGAAAACACTGACTGTCATGCTAATCCAATGGATTTAATTTTTCCCAAGCCACAACCTGGAAGAAGAACTTTTCTAGTAGTCATTTGTCACATTTAATTGAACTTGACTTGCGATGTTTAATGTTTTGCCAATCCTTGAACTGAAGGACACTAGGATTAGCAATAAATATTTTAAGCATTACAGAACAAGTCCAGTTGAATGTGACAAATACTATTGGATATGTCATGATCTGGATAAATGGAAGTCTTCACTGATATCAGGAGCTTGGACTTCACTCTGACTTCACAAGTTGCATAGTTGTTCTGAGTCAGCAACTTAAAAATGAGAAAGCCAGACAACCTAAATTTCCAGTAGGGTGAGCAATGGTAGTATTAGTATTTATTAAACGTGATCCGGGAAGCTGTAGAGCCCAGGACCATGGTAACTTGCTTCAGGATACTGAGTGGGAACAGCTCAGGGAACATCTATTCCCTGAACTCCTGTTCAATGAATGAAGCTAGAAACAATCAGAATTTCACTTCTGGAGTCAGTCCATTCCCCATCTCCTGTAGTTGAGGGAACAGCTAATCAAGCATGATCTATGTTTGATTAGCTGCAGTGGAGGGCAAAGGTGGCATTAGGGGTCTAATAGATCCATGATGTCTCTTTAAAGAAAACCTGCCACCTGTCCATTCTATCACACTTGGGACTTGTTAGCCTCCTTGTGATAGCAATAACATTAAATGAATAAAAGGTGTAAAAAAGGTAAATTAAAATAAAATAAATTAAAACAATTAAAAATTGTGAGCAACCCCTTCACCCCATCTGAATTCAAACGCGTGCTTAGAACATGGATGTATATGTAAATAAGAAACATACGAGGTATCATCGCAAACATTGGAGTTAGAGCAAAAATTATAAGATGATAATTTACAGTTAACTATAAATTGATAACCTGTAAAGGCTTTTGAAGCGTCACCATTCGACAATTTTGGGTACCGTAGTTTTTTTTGCGGTCGCTCGTATTGCCGCTTTGGTTCCGCCTCCAGCCTCATTGTTGGCAATTGATTTGCACCAACCCCTCCCCCCTACTTCCCAGTCCGTGGAGTTGTTTTCCAGGAGGCCGGAGCTGGGGAGGTTAGACACCGCTGCTCTAAAGAGTTTTTAAAGCAAGTGGACTGCACAGAATCCAGAATTTCCTCTATTGAACACCTTTGAGTTTGAAGTGGAACGCGAATTGTAGGCCAGGCCTTATCATACAACAGTACCTGAATATTATAAAAACCTTTTTTGTGTCAGTTAATACGTATAACAAAAATAAAGTCTAAAATAAATGAATCCTCTGTGTCCAACTTCAATATTCCCATAAATCCAGATCAGACGAGTACCTTAAAAAAAGAAACTAAAATAGTGTATTACCTCAATAAAATCAGTATATACTTTAACAACCAATAAGTATATATTTATAACAAATCCATGCAAAAACACACTGGGACGGGAGTGACTTTTGGGGGTGGGGGGACCTCTGTATCATCTCCCCAAATCATTATGTTTAACCCACCCTGTGCCTGTTTAAGGGGTACAGGGTGTGTATGTGAATGTCTGAGTCTTGTGTATAGTGTGTGTTCCTTTGTTCTCGGTCACATGGTTGTCCATTGTCTGTTTGCCATGTGCTACCCCCCATTGTGCTGCGTCTTCCTGTCCAGCCAACTATTATGGGATGTACTGTTTGTGTATTGGTGTGGGGGTTGGTCAATGTCCTTTGCCATGTGCTTCATCCCATTGTTCTGTGTCTTGGTGGGATGGGGAGGGGTGATGATGTATTTCCTGTTCTTGGCTGTGTTTCCCTGCCCTCTGTATATATCCTGTGTTTTGTGTTAAAATAAAAAGAGTTGGCTTCCTGTATTAAGAAGAGCTGGGTGCTGTCTTTTTCCTGAGGGATTTCAGGGTGGGGTCCGTGGATGGTGTTCGGACAGCGGAAGCTGCGGGATAACGGAATATACCCAAGTGCGGTCGGGTACCGGTTCCGTTACACACACCAAGATTCAAAACGTGAGTAACACGTGAATCGTGAGATCACTCTGTGTACACTATAAATAAATAAACATGACAGTGTACACTCATAAACCAAAAATAAATAACTCAACTAAAATAAATAAATAAAATAATATAAAGTAAAGTAAAGTACAAATAATAAAAATTAAATAAATCAAAATGGTGAACACTCCGTGACCACTTCTATAGGGCAAAAATGCATACAATTACCCTCACAAGAGTACCTGAATAGCAACACATTTTAATAGATACATCCCAATAACTTGGGGAAAGTTTTGTCAGATGAGTGAAGGCTGTGATAACTGATGTTATGATATCAATGGTTTTAAAATAGGGGCTCCAACAAGGTCATATAGGTGTAACAGTAAGGTGTCCACAACATTTTGCACATACTGTACAGTATAGTGCACTGAGGAAGAAGGGACCCCCTTCGAAACGTGTCAGCGGAACTTTTGAGAGTCTCCCCCCTTGATGTGACTCGCACTGGTCTTGCACTTTAATGCTCCTTTGAGGATCTTGCACGCTTGTTTTACTGCTTCGTTTGTGAGTATATATCTCATTTTAATAAAATTAAGTTTTGTATTGAGGTAATGCACAAGGTTGGTGCGCTTTCTTTTTGTTTCACTTTGCAGTACTGGTCAGGCTTCCCCAGCCTTGTTAAGAGCTGCACATATCCTTTGATTTATTGGTGGAAGAACTTCCATAAGTGGTCCATCAACCCACCCACCCTTGATCTGGGTCCCAGAGCACAGGAGGCGATATTTCTATTTCCACAGGGAATATCGATGGGTCAGGTTGACCCTGCAACTACAGCTGACACTCTCTGTCTTTTGCCCGAAATCTCACAAATATATAACAGGTGTGGGAATCTTTCCCATTTAATAGCATGCAGCAACCGCCATGAAGAAGGGAGTGTTGACATGATGTACTTGTACATGTAAACCATCCCCGCAGGATGGTTTGGATCTGCAGATTAAGCATAATGGATCGGACTCCGATCCATTATGCTCCCCAATCCGCAGATCCGATCTATCCTGCGGGGATCGCCGGCATGCAACCTATACGGAGTGACACCGGACACTCTCCACGAAAAGGTAAGTTGTAAAGAAAGCCGACGATCCCCGCAGGATGGTCTGGATCTGCGGATTGAGCATAATGGATCGGACTCCAATCCATTATGCTCAATCCGCAGATCCGATCCATCCTGCGGGGATTGTCGGCTTTTTTCACAACTTACCTTTTCGTGGAGAGTGTCCGGTGTCACTCCGTATAGGTTGCATGCCGGCGATCCCCGCAGGATGGATCGGATCTGCGTATTGAGCATAATGAATCGGAGTCCGATCCATTATGCTCTCCAATCCGCAGATCCAATCCATTCTCCGTGGATCGCCGGCATGCAACCTATACGGAGTGACACCGGACACTCTCCACGAAGCGGTAAATTGTAAAGAAAGCCGACAATCCCCGCTTGCTTTACAACTTACCTTTTTGTGGAGTGGGCAGGGGCGGACTGACAACTCATGGGGCCCCCGGGCAATAGGGGATCATGGGGCCCCTGTGTCCTCGCCCAAACTCAAAAAAGCCTATGAAAAAGGTACCAGGGGCATCTCATGGGGCCGCCTACTGACCCCGGGCCCTCGGGCAGTGCCGAGTTTCCAAATGGTCAGTCTGCCCCTAGGAGTGGGTCCAGTGTCACCCCGTGCGGTCAGTGTCACCCGCTGCGGGCCGCACCCCCCACACCTGCCTCGGGACACCACTGATCGTAGGTGTCTTCGAGATTTATATGGACCCTACGGCTTGCCCTGTGTATTCAGACAGCACAGAAGCCTAGACTGACGTAAGATGAATGAGCTGGCTAGAGATGATTAGCCAGACATATTGAAAGTAGCACCAGAAAGCATCTGCTTTATGTCACAGCGACATTAAAACTCTGTGATATAGCATGGAGAAGAACTCTAGAGAATAATGTGTAACAGCATTACCCTGGAGCTGAGTTTATCTTCATCAAAGGCTGGTGACTCACCTCTCTGGCCATGAAAAGACTTTCTGGAGATCCTCTGTCGTTTATAGTGCCGGCTCTTCCTTGGAGATCAATGAACATGACGTCTTGCTGCTTATTAATGGCGCGGTGCTAAATTATTATTATTAGTGGGTGCTCTGAGACATCAGCATTTGTCAAAACCTCACCATGCAGAGTATTTCACAATGTGCTGGATCATGAGGGGGTCATAAATAGAAGGTGTAAAGCACATATACAAGACTAAACGTGGACTTACGACTGGTTCTGCGGTTAGCAATCATTAGAAAGACATACAAGTAAAAAAGATTGATTTGTAATACCCAGGACACGTGCCTAACGAATTGGGCTGTTTAAACATTTAAAGTGGTTGTAAAGCCTTACATATACCCAATGAAGTGACTAGCCTCAGGCGATATACAGAAATGAAGAAAATCCTCCTTCATAAGGTGTACCCAGGGGCGGACTAACCATTTGGAAACTCGGGCACTGCCCGAGGGCCCTAGGTCAGTAGGGGGCCCCATGAGATGCCCCTGGTACCTCTTTCATAGGCTTTTTTGAGTTTGGGCAAGGACACAGGGGCCCCATGATCCCCTATTGCCCGGGGGGCCCCATGAGTTGTCAGTCCGCCCCTGGGTGTACCTGTTTATCTGTAACCCTCTCCTATTATTATTATTATTATACAGGATTTATATATCGCCAGCAGTTTACAAAATGAAGGTAGACATCACAGTTACAATACAAAAGGTAACAGAGGGCCCGGCTCATTAGAGCCTACAATCTAGGAGGAAGGGTTGAGTGATACAAAAGGTAATAGCTGT
Organism: Staurois parvus; assembly: GCF_062004578.1. NCBI lineage: Eukaryota > Metazoa > Chordata > Amphibia > Anura > Ranidae > Staurois > Staurois parvus. The sequence continues at coordinate 2,853,100 of NW_028318208.1, forward strand.
GGGGGGGATGAGCTGATGGAGGAGTAATCGGTTTACTAAGCAGAAGCAGGATAGGCTTCTTTAAAGATTTTCAGTGATCGTCTAAAGGAGGACAGATTGGGGTAGGGAGTTCCATATGATGGGAGAAGCTCGGGAGAAGTCCTGGAGGCGAACATGGGAGGAGGTGACATGGGAACTAGAGAGCAGAACGTCTTGGGAGGATCGAAGAAAGCGGTTTGGTTGATATCTTGAAACTTCTCTACGGTCATTCAAAATCCAGAAATTACACAGCATTTCTCAGTTTCAGAAGGCAGGGGGCAGAGATTGCATGTCACCCACTGAACAGCATAGATTAGGGAGCTAAGTGTAATCTGAGACTTTAGTTGAGGGAATGTTCACACCCATCCCTCTACACAGTCTCATAGGGAAACATGCACAGCTAAGACTGTCAGTCACCTTCTGTGTACTGGATGGGGACGGGACTGTCATAAGTGACTCATACAGATAACAGAGGAATGAAAAGAAAGCAGAAACCACACTAGGTGCTTTGAATAAAGGCAGGGGCGTCCCTAGGGTTGGTGTCACCCGGTGCGATAACACTTGGTGACACCCCCTCCGACGATCCCTGCAGAATGGATCAGATTTGCGGATTGAGTATAATGGATCAGACTCCAATCCATTATGCTCAATCCGCAGATCCGATCCATCCTGCGGGGATCGTCGGCTTGCTTTACAACTTACCTTTTCGAGGAGCAGGTCCGGTGTCACCCCGTATAGGTTGCATGCTGGTGATCCCTGCAGAATGGATTAGATCTGCGGATTGAGCATAATGGATCGGAGTCGAATCCATTATCCTCCCCAATCCACAGATCCGATCCATCCTGCGGGGATCGTCGGCTTACTTTACAACTTACCTTTTCGTGAAGCGGGTCCGGTGTCACCCCTTGCGGTAGGTGTCACCCGGTGTGGCGTGCACCACCCGCACATGCCTAGGGACGCCACTGGATAAAGGCAAATACATACTATAGAATGATATGCTTTGTTCATTCTTTTCATTTGAGAGGTTTACAACCACTTTAATTTGAATTATCCTTCAGTAAATGTATATTATCTTCCAGTGCCAAGATGATGGTGCTGTCACTTTTGAGATGTCCCTGAATATGGGGTAGAATCCAGAGTTTCTCTGCCTGTCATAGGGTTGCATAGTATTCAAAACTCTAAAGCACCCCTTCACACTTTACCCTCCCCAACCTGAAATGTTAAATTGCAACCTAACTTATAAAAGAGCTTTTTAAAGGATAAGTTCACCTTTTCTAACATGTTACACCCATATGATGCAGCTGCCCCCAAGCAACACCTCCCCCCTACCCCCACCCCCTGATCCCTGCTGTGATAGCAGACCGGGGATCTTTTCCCTGTGTCTGCTGCTCTAATGGCTATAGCCAGGGGTTCCATAGCCAGGGCAAAAAGCAAAGGCGACAAAGGGCACCCCTGCCTTGTTCCTCGAGCCAATGAAAAATAGTCTAATAATCCCTTATTTATCTTCACCCTGGCTTTAGGGGCTGTGTAAAGGTATCTCACCCACTTCACAAATACCGGGCCACATTTAAACACTGACAAAGCCCACCACAGATAATGCCACTTCACGCTGTCAAATGCTTTGGCAGCGTCGAGGAAAAGGATGGCTCTTGATCACCTCTCCTCCATTGAGATTTGTAAATTTAAACATAGTCTCCTAATACTCAGAGATGTTGATGTTCCTTGGATAAACCAAGATTGATCCAGATGAATGAGGGTATTTATTTTGTTACTCAATCTGGAGGCCAAGACTCTCACCAGTAACTTAACATCCATGCAAAGTAAAGAGATGAGTCTATACAATAAGGGCTTAAGGGGGTCTTCCCCCTCTCTCTGTAGCAATAAGGTCGCAGCTTCAGTCATAGATAGAAGTAGAACGCAAGGGCGGACTGACAACTCATGGGGCCCCCGGGCAATAGGGGATCATGGGGCCCCGTGTCCTTGCCCAAACTCAAAAAAGCCTATGAAAAAGGTACCAGGGGCATCTCATGGGGCCCCCTACTGACCCCGGACCCTCGGGCAGTGTCCGAGTTTCCAAATGGTCAGTCCGCCCCTGGTAGCACGCACTTATCAATTGCCCAATTCAGCACTCTGGTATTAGTATTTCCCCATAATGCTCATACTGTATACTTCAGTCAGCAACACATATGGTCCTGGAGTTTTATGATTAGCGGAGTTTAAAACTGCACATCGAAGTTCCTCAACAGTAGTGGAAGCTTCCAACATATCTCTGTTTTATCAGATAGGGATGGGAATTCTAGGCCACAGAAGAACTCCCCCACCTCTCTTTCCTTCTCCCCTACTCTTGAACTATACAAGTCTAGATAGTTTTTGAAGACATCATTATCTCAGCAGGACACCTAGAGACTCTTCCAGATCCAGTCTCAATAGACGTTATGATGGAAGATTAACTATTTTGAGACCTTGCCAAAGGAGCAAATATGTGTCCTGTTCCTTCCTCATTGTAATAATAATAATTGCTGCATCATTTAAAAAAAAAAAAATGTTTATTTTCAGTCTTACACTGCTGCATTTCAGACCATCTAGCTGAGGTATCTGGGGATAGATCTTCTATATACATTTTTTTCCACCTCAGCCACCTCTTTCATAACTGAGAACTCACAATCCTTATTAGATTATTAGAATTTTGCTGGATTATGAACCCCCTAAGATAGGCCTTGAGTGCATCCCATACCATTCTTTGAGACGCTGATGCCCTATTATGCACTACAAATTCTCCCAGGGTATCTAACATATTCTTTTGAGATACAATTATCTAGAGTATATCCAATAAGGATTGACCTTCCAATTCCTGTGTTGAAGACACCTTCCAACCCCAAGGTCAAGACCAGGGGAGAGTGATCTGACAATCCTCTGGTCACCTTATACCTTATATCTTTTACTAAAAGTAATAGAACACCATTCCCAATCGCCAGATTTATTCTAGAGAGTGAAGAATAAGTACTAGAGTAGCATGAAGATTTTGGTCTGCTGGATGCTGCTCACGCCAAATATCCCTCAGTCCTGGAGTATATGAGTCTCGTCCAGCTCTCGTCCCCGGGGAGAATTTATCCATCTACCATCACCACATTGAAATCCCCTACCACCAAGACAGATACCTAATTACCTCCATCTTAAAAGGATGAGGGACATACACATTTATCAGTATACATGGAGTCTCTGCTAATGAGCAATACATAAATATATACTGTCCTCCACTGCCCATCTTTACCTGTCTGCAGGAAAACAGCACCGATCTATGTGCTAAGATACTCACTCCTCTTGGTGTATACTGAATGATACTGACAGGAAAATCCCTTATGTTTCAATCATGTCACGTTTCTTTAATATGGTGTGTTTCCTGTAGGCAAAGGAAAAAGTCTTGAGAGTGGAGGCTGTTTTAAATATGGCTATTTTTTATTGGATCTCCCAACCAACTCACATTCCAAGAACAGACTGTCACAACTCTACTCATATGAAAAAAAAATAAATAAATATATATATATATATATATATAAAATGTACTAAAAATTATAATCACCCCTATACAAAGTAGAGCACTACCCCCTTAGGAGTCGCTGGGTTTTTGGGTCCCCCTATAGTTCTGCACAGCCAGGCGACACACATTTTCTTCCACACTTGCACACTGGAGACAGTAGACAGTCCTTGTTCTTGTTTTTTGTAGTTTTATTAAGGGGTATTGAACTTGGATAGGGTTGAGGGGTGTATGGGATGCCCAAGGAACTTGTTAGCAACTTTGTACAAGTCCATAGACAAACAGTCTCTTCTTAGAGAGCTCTCCAGCCCTCCTGGTGTACCATCTCAGACCCCAGATGAATCCTCCTCTTCACCCAGCTGCCTGAGGGAATCCCTGGGCAAAGGGACCCAGAAGCAGGGGCGGACTGACAACTCATGGGGCCCCTGTGTCCTTGCCCAAACTCAAAAAAGCCTATTAAAAAGGTACCAGGGGCATCTCATGGGGCCCCCTACTGACCCCAGGCCCTCGGGCAGTGCCCGAGTTTCCAAATGGTCAGTCCACCCCTGTCCAGAAGTCCACTTTAGTAAAGCAGTCCCAGATGAGGAGCTAGTTGGACTTCCCACCTGACTGCCCTCTACCTTTATCTGGCCCAGGGGGTGTAAGATTACTCACTCAGTCCTCTCTTGTGAGGTTGATGGGTTGGTAGCTGCCTTCAGGCCTTACGCTAGGTTGGCTCCTTCCCTGCTCCACAGGTTTTCCTCTCTCAGGGAACTTTGAGGTTGAGAGATCTTCCTCTCCAGCTCCTGCCTGCAGGTGGGCAGCTCTCCTGGGCCCCCTCCCAGGCTCCACTTTCTAGCCTCTCACTCCATCTTCCACCCGACACTGACCAACCCAGGCTCTGCAATACTTAAAGGGTTACCTTGGTCACCATGTCCAGCCTCCTGCCAGGAGATTGGTCAAGGCCCCTTACGTATGTAGATCTGAGCTTCCTCCCCTCCTCCAACCCTCTTCCAGAAAGCTCTCAGGTTCACATCCAGGTCCAGAAAGCTCTCAGGACACATCTCAGGTTTCTGGAGAGGTGGGAGGGCTCTAGAAGTTCTGACCCTCAGAACCTCCCTAGCTTGTCCCGAGGTAACCTCACTACCAGGCTGATTCATCCTAGGCTGCTATTCAGCCACTGACTAAAAACCTGTCTAGCTTCCCCTAGCTAAAATTGAGGGTCACTACCAAAGCAACCCACAAGTATTTGACTGGCTACCTCCCCATACCACCAAAAATATCTCAAAATTGTTTTCCTTATTTTTTTTTTTCATGCCATTATGTTTAAATCTCTTATTCCACACCAAACCATTTTCTTCCTACTCAAGGTTATCGTGTCTATATTTCGCCACATAAAATAAAATACCTCCATCCCAACCCCTCCCTCACCTTTCCCCATATCCCCACCCAAAACCAACCCCCCATGGAAGTGGACACAGTGTGTACTTTGTGTAAAGAACCAATGTTTGTTAGTTCCTATAGCAAAACTGACTAAATAATTATACTACGTTAACCTATAACACCACATTGTTGCTCCTAAAGAAAAAAGGAAAAAAAAATGCCAAGTGTGTCCAGATAAGCAATCCTCAGTCAAGATCTATTTGGAGTGTAGGGACTGTTCGTTCCTCTCCAGCCATGTTGCCGCTGCGGCCAGAGTATCAAAAAAATGTATTTCTCCATTACCTACAACTCTCAGCCATGCTGGATAAAGCATAGCGTATGAAGCGTTTAGCTGTTGCAAACGTCACTTAATGTCTAAAAATGTAGCTCTCTTCTTTTGTAAATCCAAAGAGAAGTCCGGGAAAACTGAAATCCTGACACCATTATATACAATGTCGTCAATTTATCTGGTTCTTTGCAGGATAGCTTCCCTATCTTTAAAACACAAAAGCTTCATGAGCACTGGCCTTGGTAGGTCCCCTAGTGGTGGGGATCTCAATGAGACTCAATGAGCCTTTTCCATCGCATATAAAGGAGTGAGCATTTCGTTTCCAAAGACCTCTTGTAGCCATTGTTCCAGAAATTCCCTCATATTGTTTCCTTCATTGTGTTCCAGAAGGCCTATAATATGGATATTATTTCTCCCCAGACGATTTTCTAGATCCTCCAGTTTATGATTTGGCATATTAATTTTCTCTTTTAAAATTTCAAGTTTTTGTTTCAAAAGATTTATAATGTCCGCTACTCCACTAACTCTACCTTCTAATACCCCAGTGCGGTCTCTCACCTTTTGCAGGTCATGCCTTAAGAATAACATCTCCTCCCTAATATATTTTAGTTGGTCAGTCATTTCAGTCAAGGAGGATTTACAAACATTTTACCGCAGTCAATACCTCTCTCAAAGATGGTTCCTCCACCAATGAGGCATCCAAAATGGCAGAAAGATCATGCGTTCTTACTGTCATTGGGGTACAAAGTGCTGAAACAATCTAAGGGGATCCGCTGGGCTGAACTGAAACTTTGGATGGTACCGATGGTGAATGGGTGGTCTGGTCTGTTGTTGAGTTTACCAGTACTCTGAGCTGGATTATGGGCAAAGCCGAACACAGCCAAAGAGCCACTTGAGGTCGAGCTGAGCCAAACAGAGCCAACAGCCACTCTTCGCCCATGCCAGCTCAAGTTCCGGCCTTCCGCTTTGTGACCCCGTGTTGCCACACACTCCACCACCTCTCCATCTCAGGTGCAGCTGCAGCCGGACACCAGTGGGGAAAGCCAGCCACCGCAAGGGCCACACATCGGAGGCTTGTCAGGATGGAGGAGCAGCGGGTGAGTTACACACTCCTGCTCACATTGGTGTCAGGCCCCCCTACCATGAGAAGACTTTCCCTTACTTCCTGTCCTGGTGACACAAAGGAAAGGCATAAAGTGGAACAGGTATCACACAGACATGGGATCCAATAAAAATCTGGCAGGGTGTCTCAAGTACAGCTAGAAAGAATTACGCTGGCAGCTGGCAGGGATAAGGCTTTGTTTAGCAGTCTGCATTGCAAAATTTGAGGCTAATTTTGATGACATTTTGGCCAATGCAATACCGGCAATTTTGTGATCAAATCAAAATTGGCAAAATCTCTACTGAAAAGAGGTCCATTTAAAGAACTGTGATATGTCAGTGATCCCAGTTGTGCTTCCATCCCAGAGGAAGAGTGAATCTGCCCAGTTTTTCCTAGATTGTAAGCTCGAAAGAGCAGGGCCCTTAAACCCCTCGTGTATTGTTTTGTTACTGTATTGTCTCATGTTCTGTCCTCCACTATATTGTACAGCGCTGAGCAAACCTTTCTGGTGCTATATAAATACTGTATAATAATAATTTGGCTGCCAGACATTTTAACCACTTGAGCTCCTGAGGATTTACCCCCCTTAATGACCAGGCCTCTTTTTGCTACTCGGTGCTGCACTAATTCAACTGATAATTGTGCGGTCATGCAATGCTGTACCCAAACGAAATTTACGTCCTTTTTTTCACACAAATAGAGCTTTCTTTTGGTGGTATTTTATCACGTGTGCGCTTTTTATTTTCACACGCTATAAACAAAAAAAAAACAAAACTTTTGAAGAAAAACAATATTTTTTAATTTCAGCTATAAAAAATATATGGTAAATTCAAAATTAGTTATAAATTTAGGCCAAAATGTATTCTGCTCCATGTTTTTGGTAAAAAAATCTCAATAAGTGTATATTGATTGCTTTGTGTGAAAGTTATAGCGTCTACAAACTATAGTATAGATACTGCAATTTACGCCATTTTTTTGCTATACAGCGCTGCGCTAGTTTAACGGACAATTGCGCGGTCATGCAATACGGTACATAAATGAAATTTACATCCTTTTTTCTCTCAAAAATTGAGCTTTCTTTTGGTGGTATTTGTTTGCCTGTGCGGTTTTTATTTTTTGCGCTATAAAAAAAAAGGCTGTCAATTTAGAGGAAAAAAAACAATATTTTGGACTTTTTGCTATAAAACATGTCCAGTAAAAAAAAATTTAAAAATCAAATTTAGTCATAAATATCGGCCAAAATGCATGCTGCGACATGTCTTTGCTACAAAAAACCCAATACGTGTAAATTAATTGGTTTACGTGAAAGTTATAGCGTTTACAAATGGCGGGAAAGATACTGGGATTTTTATTTTTTTTTATACTAATAATGGCGGCGATCAGCGACTTATGGCGGCTATCAGTGACTTATGGCGGCGATCCGCGACTTATGGCGGGACTGCGGCGGACATTCTGACACTAGGGGGGAACTGACTTGGGGTCACTGACATCCCCAGTGACACCAATACAGTGATCAGTGCAAAAAAAACCCCACTGACACTGTACTAATGGCACTGGGGAGGAAGGGGTTAACTTTATTAATCAGTGAAAGGGTTAACTGTGTGAGGGGAGTGTTTTACTAGGGGGCGGGGGTGTGTACTGCAGGGGACACCGCTGATCGGGACAGATAAACTCTTCTGTCCCATCAGCGTGTCAGGAGCTGTCAGGGAACTGACAGAAAGCACAGCTACTGCAGCTGTGCTCTCTGTCACTGATTGCCACTAACCGCTGGGACATATGTGGTAATGACCGGCTGTGACCCGGCGACTGACATCTGCGGCCGTGATCGGCGGGACAGGTAGGGCGGCGGCGCGCCTCGCGCACGCCCCCTACCTGTTTTAAAAACACACGTTTTAAAACGTGGTTTTGCCCAGCCGTGCCGCCCTGCCGCCGTATTTCTACAGTGGCTGGGCGGCATGTGGTTAATGAGTCTTGCTGAAAGTTCACAACCTTTGAGGCAAACCCTGTTAAAGTCTATGGGTGGCAAACCTTGTTATTCAATTCTGGACACTTGTAGGGCTCATAAGGAGGCTATTGTCAAACAAAAGGCCTTGCAAGCTAGGCATTTCCATGGGGCACATGTACCAATGCCAAATACAGACTTGTCAACTTTCAATATGGCTGCTATGAGCCTACCTTGTTATAGTGAGGGGCTGGGTTAACCATTCCTTTAGACCAGTGGTCTCCAAGTTGCCGTCTGGGGGCTGAATGCGTCCCTTTGCATACCTTTATCAGGCAATTGGTGCACTATTCCTTCCACTGTCACCAACAATGGGGCAATAACTCCTACACTGATACTAACAGTGGGGCACAATTCCTCCCACTGGCACCAAAGATGGGGCACTATGCCTCTCACTGATACCAATGATGGGGCACTATTCTTCCCATTGATACCAATGATGGGGCACTATTCTTCCCATTGACACCAATGATGGGGCACTAGTATACCCTCTAATACCAAAGATAGGGCATTGTTTACTCCCATTGATGCCAGGACAGTTTTTATTCTCATTGGTCACATTCCGGTCCCTCTAAGGTCTGAAGCACAGTAAACTGGCCCTTTGTTTAGAAAATCTGGAGTCTGCTGTTTTAGATTTTTGGCTCAAGCAACTCAAATCACCAGGGGCAAAGACTATACACTGCATTATAGGTTGTTCCATATTTTCACAAAAGTTTGCAATTTGGTAACCTCATGATTCATCCTAATCAAAGCTAGTAATTAGAGTGCTGGCACTGATGCAAGTGAGCTCCCATGTGGGGAAAATTACATCATGAAAATTAATTAACTGCCTCAACAACTTTTATCATAGTACAATAGTAAAGGCAAGGTTGCCACTAGCTGTAAGGTCACTGCTTGAAAAAAACTTAGCTGAAAGCCCCCCCCACCAAAAAAAAAATTAAAAGTCAACAGCTACAAATACAGTAGCTGCTGACTTTTAATATTAGGGCACTTACCTGTCAAGGGATCCAGTGTTGTCTTCACCCCAAGCCAATTCTTCAATCGGCTGTCGGGTACTGACTCCGCCATCTTTACTAAGGGAAATCAGCAGTGAAGCCTTGTGGCTTCACAGCCGTTACCCACTATGCGTGCAGAAATAGCGCCCCACTTTATGAATGGGCAGCAGTCCTCTGGGACCTGTTGAGTTTCCCAGAGGGCTACAGGGGGCTGAAAAACAGGTACCCGTTCCCCCCAAAAGGTGGCAAATGTGGCAGCAGAAGGGGTGAGGAAGCAGATCCACTTTTGGGTAGAACTCCGCTTTAACATATTAATTGTAAGTATAAGAGTTACTTCTTCTGTATCACTTTCAGATTGTGCAATGTGGTTGTAGCAACTTCTTATCCAGAAAGGCCGGTCTTGCAATAAGAAGTATGCCGTTCACACGGTATGAGGGTGGACAAGAACTGTGTGTCAGAAAATATGTAAAAGTAGACAAAGAACCATGCCCTACCCAAAGCAAATTTTACATATACTAATAACAGTGAGCCATTTAATATAATCTACCATAGCTAAAACATGGTAATGAATAAGGAAGTTCAAAGAGTAACAAATGTTTACAAAGAGTGGGCAGCACAGTGGCTAAGTGGTTACTTCCACCTGGTAGTACTAATGTTGTTGGTTCAAATCCCAACAATGGCAATACCTGCCTTCAGTTTGCATGTTCTCCCTGTTCCTCTGTGGGTTTCCTCCAGGTACTTGGGTTTCCTCCCACACTCCAAAGACATGCTGGTAGGTGAATTGGTTCCTGTCTAAATTGTCCCTAGTATGTGTATGTATGAATGTGAGTTAGGGACCTTAGATTGTACACCCCTTGAGGGTTAGGGACTGATGTGAATGTACAATATATATGTAAAGCGCTGCGTAAATTGATGGCGCTATATAAGTACCTGAAATAAATAAATAAAGAGCAGTAAAACACCCCAGACAATACATGAACGATATGCCCCGGCCGCAGGTGATTGGCTCAGTACGGGTCTCTTAGTGGGTTTGCGCGAGTTTGGATCTTAGTCTGAACCCACCTGAATGAGCCCACCAAGAGGCCATCACCTGTACTGAACCAATCACCTGCTCAGTACGGATCTCTTAGTGGGTTTGTACCAGTTTGGATCTTAGTCTGAGCCCACCAAGAGGCCATCACCTGTACTGAACCAATCACCTGCTCAGTACGGATCTCTTAGTGCGTTTGCACAAGTTTGGATCTTAGTTGGATTTTACTGTTGTGGGTTTAGTAGCACTTTAAAAATAGATCTAAAACCTCAACTGGGTAACATTTATTTCGCTATAGCACTATGTATCATAAACAACTGCTATTTTTTTCTCAAAAAGTATTTATTTTTTTCGGAATCTTAGTGCTGCTCATCTCCAGCAGCCTCTTTCAGCCACTTCTTCTTTAAATGTGTTAACTTTTTTTTGTCACTTGCATATCATAGAGCTGCACCGACTTCCTGATAATGACAACGGTGGACTCTGTGGGGGAGATTTACTAAATCTGGAGCAGCTGCACATGGTAACCAATCAGCTTCTTACTTCAACTTGTTCAGTTAAGCTTTGACAATAAAACCTGGAAGCCGATTGGTTACTTTGCAGAGCTGCACCAGATTCTGTGTGCACCGGTTTTAGTAAATCAATCCCCGTCTACCCAGTGTGTGTTGTCACAGCTGCTTGCAGTCACGGGAGCGCATGAAGGAAGCTGACAACTCAGGAGCACAATAGGGAGACACCTGTAACAAAGTGCCTGAACAAGGGCCTTCATGGCAGGATCATCATAAGGAAAGCTGAATTTGCCTGGCTGTCTCTGGCTTCACCATTGACCCAGAACAAGTCTATAGCTAGTTAAAACCCCCAATCTGTGCACTTGTTCCAAGCCAGTATGGAAGCCATGGGATCAGGATGACAGCCAGACAGCTAGCATTTTCAGAAGAAAGTTCAGCTCAGCAAAGGTTTCCTTTAAAGGTATCAGTAGCGGAAATCATTACTGATCCATAACGATGACCTTTCTCAGAAGGAACAGAAATGTCGCTTTCATGGACCAATGAAGATTTATGTGAAGCTGCAGATGACACCTGTATTGGTTGGTGATGTGGAAGGATCACCTTTACCAGTGTGCTCTGCCAGGAGAAAAAAAAAATTCTCTTCCAGCTTGACTTGTTTTAAGGCAGGCTCACGTTTGTGTCACGGATCAGCTTCCCTGGCCGCAGACGCCGTGTACTCATAGCTACGGCAAAGCGGCTCCTTCAAGGAGCAGTGTCACCCAGAGCAGCTGGACCATCAACATGACACCACAGAACCCCAAGAGCAGTGTGACCCTCGCACGGCTCATCGGTGTCATTACCAGCACTTACGGAACATCCAAGACGTTGCTCGTTCAATGCAAATATAGGTCATCAACCTAACAATGCCGGTGAGATTTGATGTTGAACAGGATTGTGATAATGGACTTATAAAAAGCAAAACTGTTACAGCATACAAAACTGTGAAACCTGCACTAGGAGAAATATGAAGGCTGCCATTGCTGGCCTCTTCTTTTGAAAATGCCCCTTGCCTGGCTGCCACGCCGAGGCAATGGTGTAACGCACATATGACATGATGTGACCTGCATGTGACATGCATATACATATTTGGGTAGATGGGATGTGTATTAATATGTAATCGTAACTGTAGGGACATCCCATTATTGTCATTAAGGATGCGTATTCAGTCCTTGTCATTGGGGAAATGACAAGACATTGGGGACAGTGGTCATCAATTAGCATCAATTAGGCTGAAAGGCCTGGCTTCCTGGTTGTGACACCTTTTGTGTTAATAAGCTTGTCACCTTCTGGTGAAACTGGTTTAAAGGGAAGTGGATCCATACATCAAAAGGGGGTTGTTTAATCTCTCATAAAAGTTAAAATATTAGTTGCAGAGAGATGAACAGGCTTAGGGAGAATGCCAGGAAAATGCAGGAAATGGTTAGGTGGCATTGGATTGCGACAGTCGAATGAGTTTGGTACTGTCGCGATCGGGCTGATGCGCTGGTGTCGGAAATCCAATCCCCGACTTGATGTTTCAAGCCGGTCTTGGTCCAATTGAATTTGGGCAGGTCAGCACACAGTACATCCTGTGGGCTGGTACAGAACCACCCCCCCAGGCTCAATTGGCTGAGGAATAATGTCCCGTATGGAGCTGGTCGATCGACTAACGGATTGCTGACTTTTCTGACTTGCTCCAGTCACAGGGTAAATCCTGGTAAAGTTTTACTTCTGTCTTTTATTCCCTTTTATTTTATAGTGAATAGTCATTTGTCTGTCTTCTTGTATTTCTGTAACTTTTTAATATTTTATGCACTGCCCACTTCGGGAAATTAAATCTTAAAAATAATTAGTGACTTCTGTGTATTTAAGCACGTGATCATATCTTCGGAGAGATTAGATTGTATTAGATTGTATTGTATTTTAGTGCCTTTAAACACTCGTCTTTGCCAATCTGTATGCAATTGCACTGTGTGTGGGCAGATTGTATGCAGATTGAAAAGGTAACAGATCGGCCAGACGGAGATCTGTGTGCGTGGGGTGTCCCAGCAGTTCGTTCTGTGGATAAACTGTTGGGTGGTGGCAGGCTACCTTTTTTAATGTGTCTGGTGTGTGGGGGTGTAGGACAGTGGAAGAGTGATTAGCACCGGGGTTCAAGCTAGGATAGCTGGAGGGACTCTAGAAGGGTGTGGTCTTCAACTCTAATCAGTGCACCAGATTGTATATAAGATTTGTATCTGCCAGTGTGTGGTTGACCAGCTGGATTGGAGTGGAGTCTCCCTCTGATGGTGGCCAAAAGTAGTGCAGGCTGTGGAAGTACATCGCGGCTGGTCTTATTTACTAAAAGTAAAGTCCCCTTAATTCCCTCTTTACCCTGTCACGGCTGCACCTGCGCGTCCTGGTTAGCTAGTCGCTGTGGGCGTGGCGTGTGGGGGACATGTGACGGATTGGTCCGTGACAAATAGCTTCAGTGCTTTCCAGATTCCAACTTTAAACCTCGCCAGACAAACTGAGACACGATGTTAAAACATGAATGGAACAAACAACTGCACCTGGGACTCAAGAGGTTATTCATCTAAATGTGATAATCACATGTGATAATAGAGTTTGATATCACACTTTTAAATTGTGAGATTTTATTTCACGGTTTGATGAATCAGGCTCATGGCAAGTTGAAGGTCATGCTGCCGCTGCGTTGTTGGAAATGTTTAACCCTTACAAGGAATTCCATAACACCCTGGTCCAGGAATCAGATGGTTCCAAATGCTGGAGGCCTTGGTCATGTGACCATAGCTGCATGGGTTCAAGAAAAGCTGGCCGCCCAGGGATTCTTCCTGAATTCTGTGACCAAAGTCTTGGAATCTGGTCATGTGACTGGTGCCAGTGGTGAGAAGTTAAGGCTTGCCAATGAAAGATGTACAGTATATTATACATATTATTATTATTATACAGGATTTATATAGCACCAACAGTTTACGCAGCGCTTTACAATATAAGGGAGACAGTACAATTACAATACATTTCAGTACAGAAGGAATATGGAGGCCCTGCTCGTGGAGCTTACAATCTAAAGGACATGCACCTTCCTTTTGCACAAGGTCTTCTGGCTGGTCTGATGACATCACAGGCACTTCTTTCTGATGGCAGTGGGGGCTCCCTACTGGTGTGTCGAATGGCCCTTGCAGCAGGATGACGCCATACCAGGAGTGCGTCCATGACAATACGGGCTCAGAGGAACTGGGTTACATGAAACTGGCCATTATTCAACCTAGAGGACATCTACTGGCAGAAAGGAATTACTGCAGGGCACAGGTCCAGACAAAAGGGAAGTATCACAACAAAAAGCTCAATGTTTTCTGTAGCTGAACTATTAAGCTCCATGTACACGGGACGTTTGGAAAACCCTTCTGAGCGATGGAAACAAACTGCTGGAAAACGTAGGTTAAAAAAACGTCTGTTTAGCTGCGTTTTGGTTTAGAAGCGTTTTTGAAAGATAACCTCAGGAGACCTTCCCAAATGCCCAGAATGCACTGACAAATAGTAAAAAATGAACTATTTCAGACATTTTTAGAGAAATAGAGAGAGCAGAAGCAGAGAGAGCAGTAGGTGTTGAGTATTCACTATGGATCCCATCATGAGCATAATGCGGCACGTTCTACCATTTTTTCCTTCACGTGAAACCTGGAACTGACTGCGCTGGTGTACCGGGCCCATTTGAATACATAGAAAACACTTCACATGCATTTCTGATTATAAAAATAGGCTCTGGACAGCATCTGGATATGGAACAGTTAAAAAACGCTTCTAAACGCAAACGCTTATAAACGCCGTTAACCACGTTTACAAGCATTTGACGTTTGATACGCTGATAAAATCTACTCCTGAACGCAAATTTGGTGCGTTCAAAAAAACGACTGTAAACTCAACTGCCTGTAAATGACCTAGTGTACATGGACACATAGGAAAGCACAGAAAAGCTCCTGAACGTCAGTTTATCAGCTGCAGTGTACATGAATCCTTAAACTTGAACTTTAAAGCGGTATTACACCCCAGTGCAAACATTAATTATCCAGTGGATATAAAAAGTCTACACACCCCTGTTAAATGTCAGGTTTCTGTGATGTAAAAGAATGAGACAAAGATAAATCATTTCAGAACGTTTTCCACCTTTAATGTGACCTATAAACTGTACAACTCAGTTGAGCAACAAACTGAAATCTTTTAGGTGGAAGTAAAAATTAAAAAACTAAAATAATATGGTTGCATAAGTGTGCACACCCTTAAACTAGTCCTTTGTTGAAGCCCCTTTTGATGTGATTCCAGCACTCAGTCTTTTTGGGGATGAGTCTATCAGCATGGAACATCTTGACTTGGCAATATTTGCCCGCTCTTCCTTGCAAAAACACTCCAAATCTGTCAGATTGCGAGGGCATCTCCTGTGCACAGCCCTCTTCAGATCATCCCACAGATTTTCCATCGGATTCAGGTCTGGGCCATTCAAAAACTTGAATCTTCTTCTGGTGAAGCCATTCCTTTGTTTTTTTTGGATGGATGCTTTGGGTCATTGTCATGCTGAAAGATGAAGTTCCTCTTCATGTTCAGCTTTCTAGAAGAAGCCTGAAGGTTTTGTGCCAATATTGACTGGTATTTGGAACTGTTCATAATTCCCTCTACCTTGACTAAGGCCCCAGTTCCAGCAGAAGAAAAACAGCCCCAAAGCATGATGCTGACACCACCATGCTTCACTGTGGGTATGCTGTTCTTTTGGTGATGTGCAGTGTTGTTTTTGCACCAAACATATCTTTTGGAATTATGGCCAAAAAGTTCCACCTTGGTTTCATCAGACCAGAACACATTCCCCCACATGCTTTTGGGAGACTTCAGATATGTTTTTGCAAAATCTAGCCGGGCTTGGATGGTTTTTCTTCATTAAAAAAGGCTTCCGTCTTACCACTCTACCCCATAGCCCAGACATATGAAGAATATGGGAGATTGTTGTCACATGGACCACAGAGCCAGTACTTGCCAGATATTCTTGACAGCCTCCTAGACCAGTTTTCTTCTTGTCTTTTCATCAATTTTGGAGGGACGTCCAGTTCTTGGTGATGTCACTGTTGCGCCATATTTTCTCCGCTTGATGACGGTCTTCACTGTGTTCCATGGTATATCTAATGCCTTAGAAATTATGTTGTACCCTTCTCCTGACTGATACCTTTTAACAATGAGATCCCTCTGATTCTTTGGAAGCTCTCTGCGGACTATGGCTTTTTGTAGGATGTGACTAAAAAAATGTCAGGAAAGACCTACTAGAATAGCTGAACTTTATTTGGGGTGAATCAGAGGCACTTTAAATGATGGCAGGTGTGTACGGACTCCTATTTAACATGTTTTTGAATGCGATTGCTTCTGATTCTGAACACAGCTACATCCCCAGTTATAAGAGGGTGTGCACACTTATGCAACCACATTATTTTAGTTTTTACGTTTACTTCCCCTCAAAGATTTCAGCTTTTTTTTCAATTGAGTTGTACAATTTATAGGTTACATTAAGGTGGAAAAAGTTCTGAAATTATTTATCTTTATCTCATTTAGCTACATCACAGAAACCTGGCATTTTAACAAGGGTGTGTAGACTTTTTATATCCACTGTATTTCAGAAAACTATACTGTAATTTGGTCCCTAGATGGTGCTGCCAATACAGGCATTAATCTGTGAAAAAATACAGAACATGTCGATCAACTTGCGCAAACGCCTCTGACATTCATGCAAGAAATGTTTTATAAAAAGATCCCTTGGTGTAAAACGATTCTGAAAAGTGTAGGTTGCATTTTCTTACCCAAGTCCATTAAATCGGATCCTTGCATAACATGTACAAGATTGAGAACATGTCCTATGTGTATCCAACACATATCAGCCCTGGAACAAACTAAATATGCATTGGGGGAGATTTATTAAAACTGGTGAGTGACGATCGTGGCGTCAGACCCCAGCCTTTCTCACGAAACTCGTGACTGAAGGACTAGCCAACCTAAAACCGCGCTGTCACGTGCGTAACAATGCCACGCCCAGCTGCACCCTGCACACAGATTTTCCAGCTAATGGACAACAGTCTGTGTACAGGCAGCCTGGAAGCGATTGTTACTGGGTCAGGTAATTACGCAATTAACCCTTCACACTGCCACCACCTCCTTTTTGTACAGAGAAAGCGGAAACTCGGCAATATCAGCAATAACACTGATGTTTGAATAATCGTCGGTGTCGGTATACCAGTGTCATCGCAGGCAGAGATATACCGAAATTTAAAACACACACAGTAGCGCCCTTTAGAGGCAGGAATTTGTAGTTTGCATTAAAGGCGTTAGAAACAGTTCAACGCTTTCAGAGAGTAAGATTTATTACTAAAAGGTCAAAAGGGTGCAATAAAAATATTTACAGAAAAGGATGTAGCCAATATATATATATATAAATATACAGAGAACAATAGCACAGCAAAGAGATAACAGAGAGAAGTTAGAGGGTTAAAGTGCTTGCCACATGTCCTGAGTTAAGCAGCTTCCAAGTTTCAGACCCAAAAGGATGCTTTTATCTCCCACTGTTAATTTCGATGTTAAAGCAGGGAGATCTTCAACTCTCACATACACCTCAGCTCCAAGCATAACAGCCTTTTTCTAGGAACTCAGCAGGGTGTCTCCTTACAGCAGAGAACCAATCGCCTCATTTGGGGAGGGGTGTTGGGACGGAGACCCAAGCTAAAACAGAAATCCCTCTTAGCTTATATTATGGCCCATAACTTTTCCTAGGTACATGTAACATTCCACCCACGGGTAGATTAATACGCAGAATCGTCTGCGGAATGTCCACATATGAAATATGACATACCTGCTGGAATGGTTAAGGAGATCTTATTTTCTTCTCTCCTGTTGATCTCAGCTAGGGGATGTAATATATCAGGAAACTTGTATCAAAGTGACCAATCTGAATATATGCCTGGTTTTTATGTAAGTCTCTTATATTCCAAGATATGGAATCATAGGGGAAAATGGATGTTGAATGTGGTGTCTAGTTTATGACTCCTCTGGAATGTCTTTGAACTCAGTGAAGGACTTGGTTTATGGTCTTAGATATCCCAGATTGCGAACTAATAGGTACCAAGGCACCAGTTCGGCTGGGGGGGGGTTTATAGTCCTGACGCCCTCCTGCTGTGTCTGGATTGCCTGTGACCTCTGTCATCACCCAGACCACGTCACTCAACAGCGAGGGAGGGGGGATGATTGGAGGAGGAAGCCTGCTTTGGGAGTGAGAGATGGTACAAAATGAAAGATTCTTAACAAAATGGAGGACCGCGTCCATCTCTGTGTGCACGATTGCTACATGGAGCACTCAAAATCTGGTGCAGCTGTGCATGGGAGCCAATCAGCTTCTAACTTCAGTTTGTTCAATTAAGCTTTGACAATAAAACCTGGAAGCTGATTGGTTTCCATGCAGAGCTGCACCAGATTTTGCACTCTCCAGTTTTAGTAAATCAACCCCATTGTGACAAAGGTTCAAGTTATGGTGAACAGTTGATAAAAACTACAGATACTCATTTTATAATTTATTCATATCAAAATGTATACAATATAGAAGTTGCTCTGATCAACTATTAAACATTTCAACAAAATAGATCATTTCAATTTAGATCACTGTACAGAAAATCACAGAATTTTCAATAAATAGATCACAAATATAAATTAACAGAATCTCTAGGGCAGAGTTAGGCTGGCACACACTTTATAATGAGCTTGTAGAATCTCGAAGATTCACCAATGCTTGAGGTGATTGTAGCCGTATTAGTGCACTTGTGACAAACAATTGAGTACTGTCCGTGATACTTCTTTTATTTGCACTAACATACAATTTTCAGGACAAGCTTTCGGGGTGTGCCTCCTTCAAGGTCCAAGCAGTTCTACTTGTGAAACATTGTGAGGTAGTACTACTTGGACCTTGAAGAAGGGGGTACGACTTGAGAACTTGTCCTGATAATTGTGCATGGTCAGCTTAGGAATTTCCCATCTCATTGAAGACTCTGCGCTCCCTTTATGGCTGACGTCTTATCTCAGCAGCCACCAAGTGGAAACAAGGTTGACTGCACAGAGCCTCTAGTAGCGAATCTACAAGTTGCCATATTTAACACACCAAAGAATGAAAGGGCACACAGGTGAACGGGTAAAGCAAATGTCTAATTTTAGGGTTGACACCTTGTTGGTAGTGATGCACCGAAATTTTGGTGGCCGAAATGTTTCAGCCGAAAACACCCCTTTCGGCAGCTAGCTGAAATGAAAAAAAGCACCGATACAGATGCCGAAAAACCACGCCCCTCGCCACTGCTCGATAGTTCTCAGCCTTACCTGAGAAACCATCGATCCCGGCAAAGGGCATAGAGATAACTGAAGGAAAGATGGCCGCCACTGATCTCTATGCCCTTGGAGGACCGGAGCAATGTCACTTCCCAATCCGGCCTTTGTTGTTTTTTTTTTTTTTTTAAAGCACTAGATCAATGCTTTTTTTTAATCTAATGCCTTACATTACAGAGGAGAGATGTGGGGTCTTATTGACCCCATCTCTCTCCATAAAGAGGACCTGTCACTAATTATTTCTATCACAAGGCATGCATGCATTTCTTGTAATAAGAATAAAAGTGATTAAATTTTTTTTTTTTTTTAAAAAGGGACAGTGCAAAAAAAATCCCAAAAAACATTAAATGGTGAACACATACGTAGGCTACGCCCACATATGTAAACGGTGTTCAAACCACACGTGAGGTATCACCACGAACGTCAGAGCAAGATAAATAATTCTCGCACTAGACCTCCTCTGTAACTTTACACTGGTAACCTGTAGACATTTTTAAAGCATCACCCATGGAGATTTTTAAGTACTGCAGTTTCACGCCATTCCATGAGCGTGCGCAATTTTAAAGCATGACATGTTGGGTATCTATTTACTCACTGTAACATCCCCTTTCATATTTTACAAAAAAGTGGGCTATATTTTTTTTTTGTTTGTTTTTTTTAATCAAAGTGTATTTTTTTCCAAAAAATATATATGTTCATTTTTAAAAACTGCGCTTTTTGGCTAAGTGCATTTTAAACTTTCGGTTTTGGCACCAGAATTTTCATTTTGGTGCACCACTACTTGTTGGTGTTTGCTGGCTTAACAGAGAGAGCAATAACCAGCTTCTATTTCACATATCCAAGAAATATGTTTCAATCTTGAGTAGGTTGGAACATAGAAGCACAAAGCTGATTTGTCGCCAACAGCAACACAGACCGCTTTTTACAAAACCTTTTATAAAACGATATCCACCATCTCTGCCCTGGAGGAATCTCAAATAATGATCTAAGAATCACAGAAGCATAATTATATATATATATATATATATATATATATATATATATATATATATATATATATAAAAATGCAAATTAATTTGCAAATCACACCAAAGGAGGAAAAAAATATAAACCCTGGAACCAATAACTTTGTTAACATACATTAAATTAATACCATAATGAGAAGAAGCAAACACAAGCCTAAGTATGGGACAATTTTACATCATCTTAAAGCTGTAAATGATTTTAACCCTCGCAGCACCTGACATTTATTGCTGGAAGGTATAGGAACGAGGCAGAGGACTTCAGATTTTTACTATGACAGCCGGTACCAGCACAAGGGACACTTCACATTAAATGTAAACAACATCCCTTTGTACTAATTGCGGTTTACAAATTTTACCTAAAAACTTAAGATTCTAAGCCCATCCCTGTCATTCTGTCAAATACCAAAGCACATTCTGCCTCCTTAAAGTGAACCAGACTACGCACACTAATTCATATATTCTGAACAAGCAGCCAAAGCACTTATAAAACCAGCTCTCAATCACATCTGTAGCTTTAAGCATTGTTGAGAAATGTGTCTTCAAAGTTCATAAGAAAGGCACTGAAATTTTCCCATTACTTTTATTGCTGCAGAATCTTGGCAGCCTGACTGCAATCTAATACAAACTCACAGCCAAGTATTTGTAAGCTGCTAGAAATAGACTAAAAACTAACTTTGGAATCTTCTTGTGATCTTTAGGAATGAATTACCTGCATCTAGACAGATCAGGGTTTGCTTGAGTTAGGGCTTTTTTATTTTACTGCTTGCGAAGAATACGTAAATAATTGAATGTTCATAGTCTTGGCACAGATACACTTTAAGTTCTGGCATTTGAGGTGCACATTAAAATCAAAAGTCTGCTATGGGGTTCTGTGGGATCCCGAAATTAGGAAATACTTTAAAGTATATGTGAACCCTCGGCTTGTAAAACAACCCATTCAGGTTTAAAATGGAAACGAAAGGCAAAACACATATATATTTTATAAGAAACCAAAAAAAAAAAAGGCAGGGTAACAAAGCGGAGCACCACCCAAAAAGGGGAAGTTCCGCTTTAAGGACTGCTCCCCATTAAGGATTGGCACATTTGGGGGACGGGGAGCGGGTACCCAAATTTGACAGGTACCCGCTCCCACTTCCGGTCCGATTGCCTAAGCGGAAGGTGTCCTCCCTCCCTGTAGTTTTTTGGAACACGTGACAGGTCCCAGAATACTACAGGACCATTCATGAAGCACAGCGCAGTGGGTACCCGGCTGTGAAGCCGCAAGCTATCACAGCCAGGTGAAGATGCCGGCCTCCTGGAATACAGGACGGCCGGTGAAACGGGCTGCAGGGGACACACCACGGGACAAGTAAGTGACTGGTTTTTTAAAAGTCAGCAGCTACAGTTTTTGTAGCTGCTGACTTATTTTTTGATAGTGTGAGTGGAACTCCGCTTTAAGTTGCAGTAATTTGGATACAGACAGTTCTCAGATGTACAGGTGCTAACTGAGCTCACCTACAAAGGGCATTTTGCTTCCACACTGTGGAGACAGCCATTTTGTCACCATTAAAGAGAACGCATGCAATAATCTGGCATTAATGAGGTACATGGCAATCAGCTATTTGGTCCACAATGATAGGACTGAATAATTCAGTAGTAATACAGATCACAACTCCTTTTAGAGCTCATGCTTATCTAAGTCCACTAATCCAGAGCTGCAGATGTGTTCCAGCCAGTCCCTGACAGCTCCCTTGTGCTGATGTAATTGCTGCAGACGTCTTCACTGGATCCTGAAAGAACCCTGCCACTAGACAGCCAATACTGTGAAGGAGAACAACAAAAGAGAAGCGCACGGACCTTGTGCATTACCTCAGTAACCAAAATTTATTAAATAAAAGAATGGTACTCACAAACAGCGAATAAAAACAAGCATGTAAGTCCTCAAAGGGACTTAAGAGGCAAGATGCCAATGCGAATTCCATCATGGAGGAAGCCACTCAGTACAGCTGACGCGTTTCGAAGGACATGCCTTCTTCCTCAGAGCTCTGAGGAAGAAGGCATGTCCTTCGAAACACGTCAGCTGTACTGAGTGGCTTCCTCCATGATGGGATTCGCATTGGCATCTTGCCTCTTAAGTCCCTTTGAGGACTTACATGCTTGTTTTTATTCGCTGTTTGTGAGTACCATTCTTTTATTTAATAAATTTTGGTTACTGAGGTAATGCGCAAGGTCGGTGCGCTTCTCTTTTGTTGTTCTCCTTCACAGTTTTGTTTGGGCTTCCCCAGCCTTGGTGTGGAGCTGCACGACCTTGTCTATTCCGGTGGTCCCTTCCTTTTTGGAGTTTGATTCCATCTACTCACCACCGGCCTGGGTCCCGGAGCGCAGGAGATATTGCATTTGGTTCACTAGACAGCCAATAGCAAGTGTCTATGGCACACTGGCAGGCAAGGGGAGCCCAGAGCTCAGCATTAGGTTTTAACTATGTAAAATTTGAACGGTAATATCATAGGATTTAGAGCCATGTGGGCCGGAGAAAACAGAACTATACTAGTCTTCAGTGGATTGTAAATGGGGAACATCCACTTACAGTGCATAGTGATGCCATTTTCTCAAGGGGTAGGGCATGTGCAAAATGGGTTTAGCAATAATGTGCAGGACAGCTTTGTGGTAGAATATAATCGGCTACGAGGGGAAGGAATTAGAAGGAGAAGGATCATTTAGCCAACAGGCAATGTGTCTGCTTCTCTTGGACTCTGAAATGGTTGTCATTTTCCTATATCAGGCCCAGGCAGTATGGATCTGGTTTTATTGGTCCGTTACTCCCTTCAGAATTCTGATCAGGATGATGGGGTGGGGAAGAATGCAGGCTTTTAGATATAACTGTAGTTATGTTAGAGAGACCCTGTTATATGTGCATTCAGGGCAAAGTAAGACGTTTTGTCTATAGCTAGCCCTTTACCTTTAAATTTGGTCTCTTATGCTCTGCTGAAGACCCCTCTGTAAATTCCAGGTCAACTCTAAGTCAGAGTTAACACAGGTTTAGGACACAGTGCCCCACTTCTGGCAAGGCTTGGGCCTGGTGAATGGTCGCTTTGGCACCCAGCACTGCAATAGACACCCATGGAAGGGAAAAGGTCACGTACTTTCATAAGCCTGAATATTTCATGGGGCTTTGGTAAATATCAACCACAAGGGGAGGGCCAACCGGGGAAGATGAATGGCCATAAAGTTTGGTCTCTTATACCTGTAAAGGCTATTATTCATTACACCCAATATCAGTTCAAGAACTGAGAGCATATCCATTCCATAATGGTCGGTTTTCTGGCTGTGCCGAGTTAAATTTGATAACTGCCTTTAGGAAAACTTAAGACAATACCATGAAGACCTTAAAAAAAAACAAAAACAAAAAAAAACACATACATGCATCCTTTGGATCTACCAACTGTTCTCAGCATACAGTCAGAACATTCTGTGTGCACCACTGTCCACAGTCATCTCATTGTAAACACTGACAATCATCACTGGACACAAATGTAAATCCTGTACAGGCATAAAGAAACAAGATAGGTAATAAATACTATTTACAAAGCTGGATATTTCTCTTGCCATCGACAAATGGTAATGCACCCAATATGGACTGAAATAACTGCAGTTTTGTTAAACTAAAGTTATCCAAAACGTGGCTCAAATTTTGGTCAATTCCTGCTAAATCAACCAAAATGTTCTCTGCAGGTGGCCCTGTCAGCACCACAAATTTCAATTAGAAAAAAAAAATAAATTTGAACAAAAAAAAAAAAAAAAAATAGAAAGAGCCAGGGAGCCAGATGGAAAAGTGTTGGCCGAACTGCGAATGCAGCCATTTAGATGCACTTTTTGGGTATTCTAACAACCCCAAGTGCTTCATCTGTCTGAATACAGCAGCAGGCAGGGGGATTCCTCCATCCACTCTGAATTCTGAGTCTGCCCTGAGCCAAACAATCGCTTGTCTGAGGCTTCAAATCTGCAACCACTGCAATTACTAGGCCATGATTTCCCAACTTGTGTCCTGGCTTTCCAGGTTCTCTTCTATAGCTACTAACAACATAGAAATAATCATAGCAGGTTCCCAAGTGCACAAACTTTATATCTATGTTACCGCTACAGATCAAACATCATGCAGCAGGGAATTTTACTGTGCGAAGCAGGGGATTCAGATCTGAGTGTAACACACACAGCACAAGCTAAGCTCAGCCACCATCGATGTTACGAGGAAGAAGAGCCCCGCACCTAGGCACCAACAGATGCATATGAGGAAGCAGGGATGCTTACTGCGGTCATAATATGGGTAATAAATATTGTTTTTAACTCTTTCTGCGGCTTATGTTCCTGTTTCGTTACAGAACAAGGGCACTTTAAAGAATTAATTTTTCCAGGAAATTGATGATTTTTGCAACCATCAATCATATATATCAATTAACTGTCACAGCTGATTACTGAGGTGCTTTATCAGTACTGTAATATAATTAACGATTACAAATCATTGTTACTTCTCTTATGTTTAGAAAAATAACATAAAAAGCATTAAACAAGCCAACTGTTGGCAAAAGCTGCACACAGGTAGGTACATTCCAGAACAGCATAAAGGTCACAACTGAACTAAAGCTGACATAAGTTAGGGCTAAGTACTGGTATCTGTAGAAAACGTATACGCTGTTCTAAAGATCTGGACAACAAATGTCCGTCAATCGCAGGATCCGTCCTTCCAGCCATCACGCCACCTCTCGTCCACCTTGGAACAGTCAAATTCTTCCTTGCCCAGCTTCCTGTTGACATCATTATGAAGCATACACATCCACTGTGACAGGTTATGTCTGCTGCTTGTGTCAGGCTGAGTGGTAGTTAGCCTGGAAATAGGAAATTCACATTGGTCATTGTTTTGCTTAAATAAAGATGAATGTCAGACAAACAGCTACAGTGAAGGAAATAAGTATTTGATTCCCTGCTGATTTTGATTGTTTGCCCACTCACAAAGAAATGATCAGTCTAAAAATCGAATGTTCGGTGTATTGTAACACAGAGAGACAGAATAGCAACAAAAAATTCAAAAGAAATGCATGTCTAACAAATGATGCACTGATTTGCATGTTCATGAGGGAAATAAGTATTTGATCCCCTATCATCCAGCAGGATTTCTGGCTACCAGGTGTCTTTCATACAGGTAACAAGCTGAGATTAGAAGCAGTCTCTTAAATGCCAATCTCATTGTGTTACCTGTATAAAAGACACCTGTTCACAGGAGCAATCCAACAATCAGATTCCAAACTCTCCAGCATGGCAAAGACCAAAGAGCTGTCCAAGGATGTCAGGGACAAGATTGTAGACCTACACAAGGCTGAACTGGGCTACCAAACTATTGCCAAGCAGCTTGGTGAGAAGGTGACAACAGTTGGTGCAATCATTCGGAAATGGAAGAAACACAGAACAAGTGTCAGTCTCCCTAGGTCTGGTGCACCATGCAAGATCTCACCTCGTGGAGTGTCAATGATCATGAGAACAGTGAGGAATCATCCCAGAACTACACGTGAGGATCTTGTCAATGATCTCCAGGCAGCTGGGACCACAGTCACCAAGAAAACAATTGGTAACACACTACGCCGACAAGGATTGAAATCCT
Organism: Staurois parvus; assembly: GCF_062004578.1. Taxonomy (NCBI): domain Eukaryota; kingdom Metazoa; phylum Chordata; class Amphibia; order Anura; family Ranidae; genus Staurois; species Staurois parvus. Next base: position 2,879,044 of record NW_028318208.1, read on the forward strand.
GCAGTGCCCGCAAGGTCCCCCTGCTCAAGAAAGCACATGTCCAGGCCCGCCTGAAGTTTGCCACTGAACATCTGAATGATGCAGAGAAGGACTGGTTGAAAGTATTGTGGTCAGATGAGACCAAAATCAAGGTCTTTGGCATCAACTTAACTTGCTGTGATTGGAGGAGGAGGAATGCTGCCTATGACCCCAAGAACACCATCCCAACTGTCAAACATGGTGGTGGGAACATTCTGCTTTGGGGGTGTTTTTCTGCTAAGGGAACAAGACTACTGCACCGCATCAAAGGGACGATGGATGGGGCAATGTACCATCAAATCTTGGGTGAGAACCTTCTTCCCTCAACCAGGGCATTGAAAATGGGTCGTGGATGGGTGTCCCAGCATGACAATGACCCAAAACACTCCGCCAAGGCAACAAAGGAGTGGCTCAAGAAAAGGCACATTAAGGTCCTGGAGTGGCCTAGCCAGTCTCCAGACCTTAATCCGATTGAAAATCTGTGGAGGGAGCTGAACGTTCGAGTTGCCAAACGCCAGCCACCAAACCTTAAAGACTTGGAGAGGATCTGCCAAGAGGAGTGGGCCCAAATCCCTCCTGAGATGTGTGCAAACCTGGTGGCCAACTACAGGAAACGTCTGACCTCTGTGATTGCCAACAAAGGTTTTGCCACCAAGTCATGTTTTGCGAAGGGGATCAAATACTTATTTCCCTCATGAAAATGCAAATCAGTCATCATTTGTTAGACATGCATTTCTTTTGAATTTCTTGTTGCTATTCTGTCTTTCAGTGTTACAATACACCTACCATTCGATTTTTAGACTGATCATTTCTTTGTGAGTGGGCAAACATTCAAAATCAGCAGGGGGTCAAATACTTATTTCCTTCACTGTAAATATACATGCTTATATGGGAGCTGGTTTACCCACCAAAGGATTTTTATTTATGTCCATCTATTTCTGAAATGTACACAGCTCTGCCATGCCACACAAGCCTGACAGTTGAGGAGACCTTATCTCTTCCTACTGCATTAAATGTGGAACTAAAGGCAACATCACAAAATGTATGGACAGGAAACATATGCAATGTCTCTTGTGCAATAAATAAACCTACCTGCTTACAGTCTGTGGCATGTAAACGGAGCTGTACATGTACAGCCCAATATACAAAGCCAGCGTGGTCCTTATGTGGCAAGATGACCAAATTCTGCGCATAATAATGGACAGTATTCCTCTTACCTGCAGAGTTGTGTGATTTGATACTGTTATGTACTCTCAGGAGCTGAGAAACAGTATAAGAGGCCAGGGCAGAAACTACTAAACTCCAGGTGATCTAAGAATCCCAGGATTGGATAGACAAGAAACCAGTACTTTGGTAGGTATAAAATGTCCCTTATATGAATTTCATTGTGTATACAACCATTTGCCTGGAGTTCAGCAATGAATTATTTCTGAAGATATTAAAAAAAAAAAAAAAAAAGTTCTGTTGTATGCTGTGAAACTGATCTGCAAAGTGTAAAAAGAAAAAAAGAAAAAGAACAAACCTCTCTCTTAGGTCCTCCGCACATTCCTCACAGGGATAGAATTTGGAAAATAGGTTAATGAAGCTTTTCATTTCTTCTTTCTGCTTAGTGCTGGGACTGTCTGGGTAGTAGGCAGCCATTGTATGCAAGAAGGACCAGGTACTTCGGCCGAGATCCTCCCGGTCTAATGGACACTCCGGGGGTCGATCCTTCTCCCCAATGTCTACTTCCTAAAATAAAAACATTTTTTTTTAAAGACATGATTTTTTTATATCTAACTAATCTTGGCAATGTGTGACCCCTCCCCACGGCTGGCCTGCAGCGACTGATGCCATCTCCAGACATCACCCCTACAGAAAGGATACAGCCATATATTCTATCTATATACAGTTATGGCCAAAAATATTGGCACCCCTGCTTTTTTGTCAGACAACGTACCACTTGGCCTAGAAAATTGTTGCAATTGCAAATGTTTAGGCATTCTCATGTTTATTTCTTTTGTTTGTATTGGTATGACCCAAAAAAGTGGAGAAATAAAAAAAGTCAAATCTGACACATTCCATGCAAAACCCCAAAAATGGACTGGACAAAATTATTGGCACCTTTAATTTAATATTTGGTGCACACCCCTTGGAAAAAAATAACAAATCAATTGCTTCCTGTAACCATCAATTAATTTCTTCCACCTCTTTACTGGAATTTTGGACCACTCTTCCTACTCCAGCTGCTCCAGGTCTCTCAGATTGGAATGGTTCCTTTTCCTAACTGCTGTTTTGAGATCTCTCCACAGGTGCTCTATGGCAGCGTTTTTCAACCACTGTGCCGCGGCACACTAGTGTGCCGTGAGATATTGTCTGGTGTGCCGTGGGAAAAATTCCAATTTCATCTGTAACATGTGGCTTCGGCTCACAAATAGACCAATCATTAGAATCTAATGATTCAGTGGTCGGCAAGCCGCGGCTCGCGAGCCACATGCGGCTCTTTACCCAGTCTAATGCGGCTCTTCTGTGTGCCGGGCGCCTGCTCCCCTCCCTCCTCTCGGTCGGCCGCTCCCCTGCCTCCTCTCGGTTGGCAGCCCCAAAAGTCCGCGCGGACCTTTTAATCCGGCTTGCGGATGTGGCTGTCAGGATGTGTGTAGGCGGGGCAGCGTGCCGAACGTGAGGGGAGGGGAGCTAGGCTCCTCTCACAGTCCGCCCTGAAGACCCGAACGGCGCGGGAAGACAGCGAGAGGAACGCAAAAGGTAAGTGAATTGACACGGGGGACTTGGCTTACTAGAAGGGGGGGGGGGGAATAGTACTGTGGGGGATGAAATACTATATGAGGGATGAATTACTTTATGAGGGATGAAATACTATATGGGGGGATGAAATACTATATGGGGGATGAATTACTATATCAGGGATGAATTACTATATCAGGGATGAAATACTATATGGGGGGATGAAATACTATATGGGGGGATGAAATACTATATGGGGGGATGAATTACTATATGAGGGATGAAATACTATATGGGGGGATGAAATACTATATGAGGGATGAAATACTATATGGGGGATGAATTACTATATGAGGGATGAATTACTGTATGAGGGATGAAATACTATATGGGGGGATGAAATACTATATGAGGGATGAAATACTATATGAGGGGATGAAATACTATATGGGGGGATGAAATACTATATGGGGGATGAAATACTATATGAGGGATGAAATACTATATGAGGGATGAAATACTATATGAGGGATGAATTACTATATGAGGGATGAAATACTATATGGGGGGATGAAATACTATATGGGGGGATGAAATACTATATGGGGGGATGAAATACTATATGAGGGATGAATTACTATGGGGGATGAATTACTATATGGAGGATGAATTACTATATGGGGGATTAATTACTATGCTTACTATGGGGGAATATTACTATACTTACTATGGATGACACATACACATCATTCATCTACTCTTGGTCCGGCCCCCGGGTCCAATTATAAAATACTTTATTATTTCATAATAAAGTAATTATAAAATAATTTCTTTGTGTTTGATTCCTATTCAAGAGAATTACTTTATATATAGTCAATATAGGCACAGAGGTAAATTTTTTAACATTTTCTAATGGTGGTGTGCCTCGTGATTTTTTTCATGAAAAAAGTGTGCCTTTGCACAAAAAAGGTTGAAAAACACTGCTCTATGGGATTGAGATCTGGACTCATGTCTGCGGAAAGGACTAATATCCCCTCCACACGAGTCAATGGTGGAGGGGGAGTCCCCTATAAATTGGATAATGAAGGGGGAAGGCCTCTATATAAAGGGTGATGAGGGGGGCATTGTTCTCTATATATGGGGTAATGAGGGGAAAGGGGGGGGAAAGAGTCCTCTATATACAGGGTAATGAGGAAGAAATGTCCTCTATTTAAGGGGTGATGGGGGGGCAATGTTCTCTATACACAAGGAAATGGCGGGGGGGGAAGGTGTCCCCTATATACAGGGTGATGGGGGGAGAAATGTCCTCTATATATGGGGTAATGAGGATGTAAGGTCTTCTATTTACAGGGTGATGAGGGGGGGAGAATGTCCTCTATATACGGGGTGATTGGGGGGGGGGGTTTGGAGTGTCCTCTATATACAGGATAATGAGGGAGAGGTGTCCTCTGTTTACAGGGTGATGGGGGGGGGGGGGTGGAGAATGTCCTCTATATATGGGGTGATGGGGGGGGGGGAAAGAGCAGGGTGGATAAAAATCAATGATTTTTAAAAATAAAATAAAATCGGATTTTTTTTATTTAAATCGGATTTTTTTAAATAAAATGCTTTTTGAGGAAAATATATTACCATCCAAAGGTTATTCCATCATGAAATAAAGATTAGTTTTTTAATTATGTAGAATAAGGCTGTATATGTTTAATTTTTTTGGTAAATAAATTCCATGAATCCATTCACAATGTCATGCTCTTCCAGAGGTTTTTGTAAGATTATTGGGCAGTTTCTCTGCCTACAAGATATTATCACAGATGTTTGGTTTACTTTTGCAGTTCTCAAAACTGAATTTGACTCAGCGGAGATCACATGCCTCTTCTTCACAGCAAAAATGTTATAACATGAACAGAGTTAAGAAAAAGACCTTCATCCTAACTTCTACAAACCTATGAATACAGAATCAACCCCTTCAGTGCTAAGGTTCAAGAAGTTCAGTGAATAGAATAGAAACAATATTTTTCTGATTGTTTGGAGTGGAATAGATCTGCACAAGAAGAAAGTGAAACTAAGTGTGAGGGGGAGGGGCTGACAGTCTAAGTTTCTTCAAATATATATATTTTGTTTAGCCAAATTAGTTAACAAACATGGATGTTTAAGCAAATCACATATGCTGGAATGTTATTGTTTCAGTTGAATAAATCTATTTAAATTGTTATTATTAAGGTAATGATTATTTTTCTCCTTCCTAAGTACAACAGAAAAGTTGTCCAAATATGAATGATTAACCTATTAAACTGGGGATAAAAAACTAATATGAAAAGTTATTCTAAAAATCTTCATCTACTTGTATATTAAAGTTATACCAGCAAGAATTAGTCTTTATGTAGAAAACATCATTGGCGTCAGTGGGGGGGGAATAGCGCCCCATCACTGGCGTCAGTGGGGGGGGGAATAGCGCCCATCACTGGCGTCAGTGGGGGGGGGAATAGCGCCCCATCACTGGCGTCAGTGGGGGGGGGGGATAGGCCCATAGATAGGGCCCCATCACTGGCGTCAGTGGGGGGGGGGGATAGGCCCCCATCACTGGCGTCAGTGGGGGGGGGGGATAGGGCCCCATCACTGGCGTCAGTGGGGGGGGGGGATAGGGCCCCATCACTGGCGTCAGTGGGGGGGGGGGATAGGGCCCCATCACTGGCGTCAGTGGGGGGGGGGGATAGGGCCCCATCACTGGCGTCAGTGGAAGGGCCCCATCACTGGCGTCAGTGGGGGGGGGGATAGGGCCCCATCACTGCGTCAGTGGGGGGGGGGGATAGGGCCCCATCACTGGCGTCAGTGGGGGGGGGGATAGGGCCCCATCACTGGCGTCAGTGGGGGGGGGGGATAGGGCCCCATCACTGGGCGTCAGTGGGGGGGGGGGATAGGGCCCCCATCACTGGCGTCAGTGGGGGGGGGGGTGGCCGTCATGGGGATAGGCCCCATCACTGGCGTCAGTGGGGGGGGGGGATAGGGCCCCATCACTGGCGTCAGTGGGGGGGGGATAGGGCCCCATCACTGGCGTCAGTGGGGGGGGGATAGGGCCCCATCACTGGCGTCAGTGGGGGGGGGGATAGGGCCCCATCACTGGCGTCAGTGGGGGGTAGGGCCCATCACTGGCGTCAGTGGGGGGGGGGATAGGGCCCATCACTGGCGTCAGTGGGGGGGGGATAGGGCCCCATCACTGGCGTCAGTGGGGGGGGGGATAGGGCCCCATCACTGGCGTCAGTGGGGGGGGGATAGGGCCCCCATCACTGGCGTCAGTGGGGGGGGGGATAGGGCCCCATCACTGGCGTCAGTGGGGGGGGGGATAGGGCCCCATCACTGGCGTCAGTGGGGGGGGGGATAGGGCCCCATCACTGGCGTCAGTGGGGGGGGGGGATAGGGCCCCATCACTGGCGTCAGTGGGGGGGGGGATAGGGCCCCATCACTGGCGTCAGTGGGGGGGGGGATAGGGCCCCATCACTGGCGTCAGTGGGGGGGGGATAGGGCCCATCACTGCTGCATTGGGGGGGGGATAGGGCCCCATCACTGGCGTCAGTGGGGGGGGGGGGATAGGGCCCCATCACTGGCGTCAGTGGGGGGGGGGATAGGGCCCCATCACTGGCGTCAGTGGGGGGGGGGATAGGGCCCCATCACTGCGTCAGTGGGGGGGGGGGATAGGGCCCCATCACTGGCGTCAGTGGGGGGGGGATAGGGCCCCATCACTGGCGTCAGTGGGGGGGGGGATAGGGCCCCATCACTGGCGTCAGTGGGGGGGGGAAGGGCCCATCACGTGCCGCAGTGGGGGGGGGATAGGGCCCCATCACTGGCGTCAGTGGGGGGGGGGATAGGGCCCCATCACTGGCGTCAGTGGGGGGGGGGATAGGGCCCCATCACTGGCGTCAGTGGGGGGGGGGAATAGGGCCCCATCACTGGCGTCAGTGGGGGGGGGATAGGGCCCCATCACTGGCGTCAGTGGGGGGGGGGATAGGGCCCCATCACTGGCGTCAGTGGGGGGGGGGATAGGGCCCCATCACTGGCGTCAGTGGGGGGGGATAGGGCCCCATCACTGGCGTCAGTGGGGGGGGGGATAGGGCCCCATCACTGGCGTCAGTGGGGGGGGGGGATAGGGCCCCATCACTGGCGTCAGTGGGGGGGGGAGGGGGATAGGGCCCCATCACTGGCGTCAGTGGGGGGGGATAGGGCCCCATCACTGGCGTCAGTGGGGGGGGGGATAGGGCCCCATCACTGGCGTCAGTGGGGGGGGGGGATAGGGCCCCATCACTGGCGTCAGTGGGGGGGGGGGATAGGGCCCCATCACTGGCGTCAGTGGGGGGGGGGGATAGGGCCCCATCACTGGCGTCAGTGGGGGGGGGGGATAGGGCCCCATCACTGGCGTCAGTGGGGGGGGGGATAGGGCCCCATCACTGGCGTCAGTGGGGGGGGGGGGATAGGGCCCCATCACTGGCGTCAGTGGGGGGGGGGGGGATAGGGCCCCATCACTGGCGTCAGTGGGGGGGGGGATAGGGCCCCATCACTGGCGTCAGTGGGGGGGGGATGGGCCCCATCACTGGCGTCAGTGGGGGGGGGGATAGGGCCCCATCACTGGCGTCAGTGGGGGGGGGGATAGGGCCCACCCCATCACTGGCGTCTGGGGGGGGGGGGGGGGATAGGGCCCCATCACTGGCGTCAGTGGGGGGGGGGGATAGGGCCCCATCAAGGGCGTGGGGGGGGATAGGGCCCCATCACTGGCGTCAGTGGGGGGGGGATAGGGCCCCATCACTGGCGGCAGTGGGGGGGGGGGGATAGGGCCCCATCACTGGCGTCAGTTGGGGGGGGGATAGGGCCCCATCACTGGCGGCTCAGTGGGGGGGGGATAGGGGCCCATCACTGGCGTCAGTGGGGGGGGATAGGGCCCCATCATGGCGTCAGTGGGGGGGGGGATAGGGCCCCATCACTGGCGTCAGTGGGGGGGGGATAGGGCCCCATCACTGGCAGTCAGTGGGGGGGGGGATAGGGCCCCATCACTGGCGTCAGTGGGGGAGCTGGGGGGGGGATAGGGCCCCATCACTGGCGTCAGTGGGGGGGGGGATAGGGCCCCATCACTGGCGTCAGTGGGGGGGGGATAGGGCCCCATCACTGGCGTCAGTGGGGGGGGGGATAGGGCCCCATCACTGGCGTCAGTGGGGGGGGGATTGTGCCGTCAGTGGGGGGATAGGGGCCCCATCACTGGCGTCAGTGGGGGGGGATAGGGCCCCATCACTGGCGTCAGTGGGGGGGGGGGGAGGGCCCCATCACTGGCGTCAGTGGGGGGGGGGATAGGGCCCCATCACTGGCGTCAGTGGGGGGGGGGATAGGGCCCCATCACTGGCGTCAGTGGGGGGGATAGGGCCCCATCACTGGCGTCAGTGGGTGGGGAGGCCCATCACTGCGTCAGTGGGGGGGATAGGCCCCATCACTGCGTCAGTGGGGGGGATAGGGCCCCATCACTGGCGTCAGTGGGGGGGGAATAGGGCCCCATCATGCTGGTAGTGGGGGGGGGGGAATAGGGCCCCATCACTGGCGTCAGTGGGGGGGAGATAGGGCCCCATCACTGGCGTCAGTGGGGGGGAATAGGGGCCCCATCACTGGCGTCAGTGGGGGGAATAGGGCCCCATCACTGGCGTCAGTGGGGGGAATAGGGCCCCATCACTGGCGTCAGTGGGGGGAATAGGGCCCCATCATTGGCGTCAGTGGGGGGATAGGGCCCCCATCATTGGCGTCAGTGGGGGAATAGGGCCCCATCATGGCGTCAGTGGGGGGAATAGGGCCCCATCATTGGCGTCAGTGGGGGGAATAGGGCCCCATCATTGGCGTCAGTGGGGGG
>NW_028318209.1:0-37500 GCF_062004578.1 Staurois parvus
GGGCCTCTCCATTCTTCCTCCATGCTCGGGGTCCTTGGGCCTCTCCATTCTTCCTCCATGCTCGGGGTCCTTGGGCCTCTCCATTCTTCCTCCATGCTCGGGGTCCTTGGGCCTCTCCATTCTTCCTCCATGCTCGGGGTCCTTGGGCCTCTCCATTCTTCCTCCATGCTCGGGGTCCTTGGGCCTCTCCATTCTTCCTCCATGCTCGGGGTCCTTGGTTTCCAAATGAGATGTAAAGTTGCTCTCATCAGAAAAGAGGACTTTGGACCACTGAGCAGCAGACCAGGTCTGTTTTTCTTTAGCCCAGGTAAGACGCTTCTGACGTTGTTTGTTGTTCAGGAGCGGCTTGACAAGAGGAATACGACATTTGAAGCCCATGTCCAGGATCCGTCTGTGTGTGGTGGCTCTTGATGCACTGACTCCAGCCTCAGTCCACTCCTTGTGAAAGTCCCCAACACTTTTGAATGGCCTTTTCCTGACAATCCTCTCCAGGCTGCGGTCATCCCTGCTGCTTGTGCACCTTTTTCTTCCACACTTTTCCCTTCCACATAACTTTCTATTAATGTGCTTTGATACAGCACTTTGGAACATCCAACTTCTTCTGCAATTCCCTTTTGAGGCTTTCCCTCCTAATGGAGGGTGTCAGTGATGGTGTCAGGTCAGCAGTCTTTCCCATGATTGTGATTCCTACTGAACCAGACTGAGAGACCATTGAAAGGCTCAGGAACCCTTTGCAGGTGTTATGGCTGAATGAGCTGATTAGAGTGGGACACTTTGAGCCGAGATTATTCCACCTTTTCACAATATTCTCATTTTCTGAGATTGTGGATTTGGGGTTTTCATGAGCTGTAAGCCATAATCATCACAATGATGACAAATCACGGCTGGAACTATCTTGCACCATATTCTCATTTTTCGAGTTTCACCTGTATGTATATATATGTGTGTGTGTATATATATATATAATGGGCAAAATTGTAATATTTCAAATATATGTCAATAAATTTGGGAAGAAAATGTTTAAAATCTATTTTTCTTCCATGTGGGCGTGTAGCAGAATACATTTTGGCTTAGATTTAGGAAGAAATTAGATTTTTAAAGTTGGATATGTTTTATTAGCAGAAATTAAAAATGATTGTTTTCAAAATATTGGGACATTTTTTCGTTTTATATAGCAAACAATAAAAAAAAGAACTCGGCGTTGATCAATTACCACCAAAAGAAAACTATTTGTGTGAAAAAAATGATAGAAGTTTGGTTACAACGTCACAATTACCAGTTAAAGTAGCTCAGTGCTAAATGGCAAAAAAAATGGCCTGGTGATGAAGGGGGTAAAAATCTCCTGGAGCGCGTTTTGGTATCTATTTTCTCAGTAACATTCTCTTTTATATTTTACCAATAACTTGATTGGGTATTATATTTATATTGTGTTTTGCGTGCATTAAAACCATATTTTTTCCTGCAAGATTGCATTTGATAAACTGCTTCCTGGTTTCTGGCCTAGGCCAAATTGTCATACATCGCAGGAGTCTTCATGGGAGGAGGGGCTTTCTCAGATAAGCACACCCTCCTGCCTGCATGCCTGAGCTAAGGGCAGATGGATTCCAGGAAGTCAATGCTACATGAATCATCTGCCCATACTAAAGATGGCTTCTGCTAGAAATGCTGGGGGGGGGGGGGGGGGTTAAAGTAATTTCTCAGCAAAATAAAACATGCAGTGATGGATGGATGGGTGGGGACATGGATGGATGGATGGGTGGGTGGGTGGGTGGGGACATGGATGGATGGCGGGATGGATGGGTGGGGACATGGATGGATGGGTGGGGACATGGATGGATGGGTGGGGACATGGGGCAGATGGATTCTAGGAAGTAGAGGCTGCATGAAATCTGCCCTTACTCAAGATGGCCACCGCTAAAAATGCTAAGGGGGTGTTTTTCAAATTACTTTCTCAACAAAGTAAAGCCTGGAGACATGGACGGATGGAGACATGGACAGACGGATGGATGGGGGAGTTTGGTTTGAATATCAGCAGTGAATGAAACAATGTATTGAGTTAGTGTTGCTCGGATACAGTTGAGCTCCGCTTTAAGTGGCAGTTGCTCTCTGCACACAACGTATAAATAAACTCCCTGATCCCACCAGAGAAGTAATCCATCAGACTGGTATTGGGGTGCTCTCACCGAATTAAAGGGGGTCACTTTAAATGCCCCAGATGTCAGAATCACGAAGGTGAATAGGGAATCCACTATTGGAATGTAAGAGTTTGTTTTCTACCTTTTCAGTGCAAAGAAAAAAGTCCCATTCAAGAACAATGAATGCTTCTACTGGAGGGCCAATGGTTGCAGTTATGGAGACAAATGTCGCTATCGGCACATCCCGGAGAACAGAGGCGTGGACAAGAAGCCAGGGAAATGCTGATTAATGTGCGGCTTCGAATTCGGATCTCCAATTGAAGAGTGTTGAATCGGCATCAGAAATGTTTTTGGTGCACTTTTTGTGTTACAGACTCCGATGGCACCATTGTTCTTCTGTGAAGGGACTGTAGGCCATGCCTCAGTGTGGCCATCTCGTTCTTTAGATATGTTCGGCGTGCCATAGATTAATGAAAAGCCATGGAGGGAGGAGCTTACATTGCACTTTATAGTTGAGCACACTGTGGATGTCTGCACTCTGCCAGCCGGTGCGCGCATTGGCATTCTTGAGTACAGCCGACCTTTCCTGGTCCAGGCTTACCCAGCAAGAGCAAAGCCGAGGCTAGCAATAATCAGGCCTAGTTCTATGACCTACAGCTTGAACGTCAGGTCTGGTTCCATGTCCTGCGGCTTGAACGTCGGGTCTGGTTCCATGTCCTGCGGCTTGAACGTCGGGTCTGGTTCCATGTCCTGCGGCTTGAACGTCGGGTCTGGTTCCATGTCCTGCGGCTTGAACGTCGGGTCTGGTTCCATGTCCTGCGGCTTGAACGTCGGGTCTGGTTCCATGTCCTGCGGCTTGAACGTCGGGTCTGGTTCCATGTCCTGCGGCTTGAACGTCGGGTCTGGTTCCATGTCCTGCGGCTTGAACGTCGGGTCTGGTTCCATGTCCTGCGGCTTGAACGTCGGGTCTGGTTCCATGTCCTGCGGCTTGAACGTCGGGTCTGGTTCCATGTCCTGCGGCTTGAACGTCGGGTCTGGTTCCATGTCCTGCGGCTTGAACGTCGGGTCTGGTTCCATGTCCTGCGGCTTGAACGTCGGGTCTGGTTCCATGTCCTGCGGCTTGAACGTCGGGTCTGGTTCCATGTCCTGCGGCTTGAACGTCGGGTCTGGTTCCATGTCCTGCGGCTTGAACGTCGGGTCTGGTTCCATGTCTTTCGGCTTGAACGTCGGGTCTGGTTCCATGTCCTGCGGCTTGAACGTCGGGTCTGGTTCCATGTCTTGCGGCTTGAACGTCGGGTCTGGTTCCATGTCCTGCGGCTTGAACGTCGGGTCTGGTTCCATGTCCTGCGGCTTGAACGTCGGGTCTGGTTCCATGTCCTGCGGCTTGAACGTCGGGTCTGGTTCCATGTCCTGCGGCTTGAACGTCAGGTCTGGTTCCATGTCCTGCGGCTTGAACGTCAGGTCTGGTTCCATGTCCTGCGGCTTGAACGTCAGGTCTGGTTCCACGTCCTGCGGCTTGAACGTCAGGTCTGGTTCCACGTCCTGCGGCTTGAACGTCAGGTCTGGTTCCACGTCCTGCAGCTTGAACGTCAGGTCTGGTTCCACGTCCTGCAGCTTGAACGTCAGGTCTGGTTCCACGTCCTGCAGCTTGAACGTCAGGTCTGGTTCCACGTCCTGCAGCTTGAACGTCAGGTCTGGTTCCACGTCCTGCAGCTTGAACGTCAGGTCTGGTTCCACGTCCTGCAGCTTGAACGTCAGGTCTGGTTCCACGTCCTGCAGCTTGAACGTCAGGTCTGGTTCCACGTCCTGCAGCTTGAACGTCCGGTCTGGTTCCACGTCCTGCAGCTTGAACGTCCGGTCTGGTTCCACGTCCTGCAGCTTGAACGTCCGGTCTGGTTCCACGTCCTGCAGCTTGAACGTCCGGTCTGGTTCCACGTCCTGCAGCTTGAACGTCCGGTCTGGTTCCACGTCCCGCAGCTTGAACGTCCGGTCTGGTTCCACGTCCCGCAGCTTGAACGTCAGGTCTGGTTCCACGTCCCGCAGCTTGAACGTCAGGTCTGGTTCCACGTCCCGCAGCTTGAACGTCAGGTCTGGTTCCACGTCCCGCAGCTTGAACGTCAGGTCTGGTTCCACGTCCCGCAGCTTGAACGTCAGGTCTGGTTCCACGTCCCGCAGCTTGAACGTCAGGTCTGGTTCCACGTCCCGCAGCTTGAACGTCAGGTCTGGTTCCACGTCCCGCAGCTTGAACGTCAGGTCTGGTTCCACGTCCCGCAGCTTGAACGTCAGGTCTGGTTCCACGTCCCGCAGCTTGAACGTCAGGTCTGGTTCCACGTCCCGCAGCTTGAACGTCAGGTCTGGTTCCACGTCCCGCAGCTTGAACGTCAGGTCTGGTTCCACGTCCCGCAGCTTGAACGTCAGGTCTGGTTCCACGTCCCGCAGCTTGAACGTCAGGTCTGGTCCCACGTCCCGCAGCTTGAACGTCAGGTCTGGTCCCACGTCCCGCAGCTTGAAGCTGAGGTCTGGTCCCACGTCCCGCAGCTTGAAGCTGAGGTCTGGTCCCACGTCCCGCAGCTTGAAGCTGAGGTCTGGTCCCACGTCCCGCAGCTTGAAGCTGAGGTCTGGTCCCACGTCCCGCAGCTTGAAGCTGAGGTCTGGTCCCACGTCCCGCAGCTTGAAGCTGAGGTCTGGTCCCACGTCCCGCAGCTTGAAGCTGAGGTCTGGTCCCACGTCCCGCAGCTTGAAGCTGAGGTCTGGTCCCACGTCTCGCAGCTTGAAGCTGAGGTCTGGTCCCACGTCCCGCAGCTTGCAGTGGGCCACTGCTTGCCATGTGCTTCAAAAATACGATTTCAAAGTGGACCAAGTTAGCCACGGCCACCTGCTCTGAGTTCTTTTGCTGTTTTAGATGTCCCGACTGGCAGATATCCATGTGTAGTGTGACCGATGAGGACCAAAAATGCCAGATGTGCGATTGTTCACCTCTGGTGAGACGTTCCTGGCGCCCTATTCAATGTGCCTTTTTTTTAATATACTGTTTTTTTAACACTTGGAATATTCGCAACGCAATGTATTATGGAAGAAGAGTGTTTACGCTGCTTTTGCTACTTTTTATTATTTATGGTTCCAAAGTTCACAGATTTCAGCATTTTGTTGTTTTTTTTTTGTTTTTTTGACATGCATAGAAAATATTTTTCTAATTTTTTTGGTTTGTAAATGTTTGATAGTTGAATTTAGTAAGAAATGAACCCCACGCCATAGACACCGTACAAGGTCAGCTATGGGTTTTACTTCGTATGAGCTTCTCAGATTCTCCTGAAGGTGTATGGAGGAATGCAGACTGAGGGGGGTCCTCCTAAAAAGAGGTCTATGGAGGGAGGGGGAGGGTCCTACCAAAAAGAGGTGTTATGCAGATGGGGGGTTCCTCCTAAAAAGAGGTATTATGCAGAACTGTAGATTTGGGGGGGCTCCTCCTAAAAAGAGGTGTATGGAGGGAGGGGGAGGGTCCTCCCAAAAAGAGGTGTTATACAGATGGGGGGGTTCCTCCTAAAAAGAGGTGTTATGCAGAACTGTAGATTGGGGGGGCTCCTCCTAAAAAGAGGTGTTATGCAGAACTGTAGATTGGGGGGGCTCCTCCTAAAAAGAGGTGTATGGAGGGAGGGGGAGGGTCATCCCAAAAAGAGGTGTTATACAGATGGGGGTTTCCTCCTAAAAAGAGGTGTTATGCAGAACTGTAGATTGGGGGGGCTCCTCCTAAAAAGAGGTGTATGGAGGGAGGGGGAGGGTCTTCCTAAAAAGAGGTGTATGGAGGGAGGGGGAGGGTCCTACCAAAAAGAGGTGTTATACAGATGGGGGGTTCCTCCTAAAAAGAGGTATTATGCAGAACTGTAGATTGGGGGGGCTCCTCCTAAAAAGAGGTGTATGGAGGGAGGGGGAGGGTCATCCCAAAAAGAGGTGTTATACAGATGGGGGGTTCCTCCTAAAAAGAGGTGTTATGCAGAACTGTAGATTGGGGGGGCTCCTCCTAAAACGAGGTGTTATGCAGAACTGTAGATTGGGGGGGCTCCTCCTAAAAAGAGGTGTATGGAGGGAGGGGGAGGGTCATCCCAAAAAGAGGTGTTATACAGATGGGGGGTTCCTCCTAAAAAGAGGTGTTATGCAGAACTGTAGATTGGGGGGGCTCCTCCTAAAAAGAGGTGTATGGAGGAATGCAGACAAGGGCTTCCTCCTAAAAACTTCATCCGGCAATCGCTCCAGAAAAAATCATTTTACATCAAGGAACATTAATGTGACATTTGATCAGCTGCTTAGAAATGTTTTGCCGGCTTTGCCGTGACTCCTCCTCCCGATGGGCGTTTCCCGACAGGGTTCTGCACTGAAACCTCAGGCTTCAGTAAGCCGATCTGCCAAAAAATCCTTTAGAATTGGTGAAAACATACATTTTTGATGGCTTTGGGTTCAAGCGCACCTTTTATATGCCTGATGTCCCAATACTTCTCGCACCCCGGGAGCCACAAGTGCCACGCCCAGCATGCTACACAAGTGAATGGCTGTACGTGGCGGTGCTCTTATACGCTCGTTTGCATTGGCGTTTACATGGGCATCCGACATGTTTTCCAGATGCACATGTGCGGGTAATGACCAATGCAAATGGTGTTTACAAAAGCTTGTCTGGGGGCTTAACCACAGGCTTGTAACACCCCCTCCCCCTCCAACCTGTAGCCCAAATGAGGCCTATGAGTTTGCAACCAATTCCAAGTGCACTGAAAGGATGATGGAATCTGGTTGATTTTTTTAGACCCTTTAAAATGAAGTCTTGTTTGTTTGATATTCTATTTTGTTAAATCCCTTTTTTTTTTTTCAAATGAAGAGATTTCAATAATTTCTCACCGATCGATGATGTCGATGACTAAAGAATTCCGGTAGTAGCTCCTTCACCGGCTCAGTCCGCTGATTTTATGGCGCAGAGTGTTTGTTGCTTCTTCCAGACAACTTCATTCTTCACGAAGATCAATTCTTTTGTTTTCAGAAATGAAACATTTGTGAAGTCTGATAAAATGTTACAAAATAAATCCGGATGTATAACGTGGACACATTTCACTGAGCTCACCTAAAACCATTGGAATGTAGTAACCATTGGCTTCTCGTTCACACGAGGGGCTCATTTTCACCAGAAACCGGACTGAACACAAAGCTCATTGCCCGGTCTTGGTGTCAGGGTAGTCCAGTGCAGCCCAAGGTGAATGGGCTGGAAAGCTGGTTTTGTCCTGTTGGTCTGATGGTGGAATTGGGTGCAGATTTCCTGTCGGATCCAGTGTATCAGTCATCTGTTGTCAGTATTATAGGTGGGGGTTGTGGTCCATTATCTGGTGGAGGTGTTGGTCTAGCACCAGGTGGAGGTGGTGGTTTGGTACCTGGTGGAGATGGTGGTAGTCTGGTACCTGGTGGGAGGTCATGGTGGTAATCTGGTACCTGGTGGGAGGTCGTGGTGGTAGTCTGGTACCTGGTGGGAGGTCGTGGTGGTAGTCTGGTACCTGGTGGGAGGTCGTGGTGGTAGTCTGGTACCTGGTGGGAGGTCGTGGTGGTAGTCTGGTACCTGGTGGGAGGTCGTGGTGGTAGTCTGGTACCTGGTGGGAGGTCGTGGTGGTAGTCTGGTACCTGGTGGGAGGTCATGGTGGTAGTCTGGTACCTGGTGGGAGGTCATGGTGGTAGTCTGGTACCTGGTGGGAGGTGATTGGGGTCTGGTACCTGGTGGAGATGTTGGTCTAGCACCAGGTAGAGGTGGTGGTTTGGTACCTGGTGGGAGGTGATGGTAGTCTGGTACCTGGTGGGTGGAGATGGTGGTAGTCTGGTACCTGGTGGGAAGTCATGGTGGTAGTCTGGTACCTGGTGGGAGGTCATGGTGGTAGTCTGGTACCTGGTGGGAGGTCATGGTGGTAGTCTGGTACCTGGTGGGAGGTGATTGGGGTCTGGTACCTGGTGGGAGGTGTTGGTCTAGCATCAGGTAGAGGTGGTGGTTTGGTACCTGGTGGGAGGTGATGGTGGTCTGGTACCTGGTGGAGGTGTTGGTCTAGCCCCAGGTGGAGGTGGTGGTTTGGTACCTGGTGGGAGGTGATGGTGGTCTTGTGCCTTGTGGAGATGGTGGAAATCTGGTACCTGTTATAGGTAGTGGTTTGGTAGGGGATTAAGAACAGAAGGCGTGTGAGAGCTGACCGACAATATAGATATTTAGATCCCCATCCTGAAGAGTTCAGTGTGAGGATAAAACTATAGTAACAGCATCTGATTCTTAGTACATCGATGTGGTGAAACCAGCATTCCGCCATTAAAGTCTGATCCCCCATCTTGTATCCTTCACCTTGGTCAGTGATGCTACATAGAGAAGCTAGGATTGAAACGATGACCCCGGAGATTTTCCAAAATCCATTGTGCGGCCGCGATTGTATATCTAAACAGGTTCACATCCAGCACTACGGAGCCTCGGGTGCGCGGGTACACGTCGTTGTTCACGGGCCTCTCTGGCCCAAAATGATACAACAAATGTCATTCAATGAATGCAGCAAGTCAGTACTGGAGAAACGAGGATCCATTCCAGGTCCTATCATTTATTACAATGAAGGTGAAGAGAAATCACCGGATTTTTTTTACAAATCAAAAGAAGAGATTTAGAACCGTAAAACATTTCTCTTATAAACTTGGCATTTTGGCACTTTTGTAAAATGTACGTTTTCAAAGTACAAATGTTGAGGAGGAGCGCTCTGCAGCTTCTAGATAGACGTTTGGGTTGGCAGAGCGTCTTCGATTCCCCGGAGATTTTTATGAAGAGATGAATGGGAAGTTGGGTGAAGAACATTTCCAGCATCTGAAGGAAGCCATTTGGTGACTTTATTTTTATTACTTTTTTCCATTCTCCTGGAAGCTGTGAAAAAAGGTTCTAACCACTATTGATGGTATTATTGGACAGATCTACTCCCGCTGGCGGCTTAGTAGGGGCCTCACCTACAGGCCGCGTGAGTAAAGTCCAAGGGATTGTCCTTGTGGACTTCCCTCCTCTCATGATGCCAAACACTGTATTTTATATTTTGTTTATCACTGAACGTTTTAGCAGCTCGTGTTTTTCATTCCACCACCATCCATGATGTTCTCCTCTCCAGATTCATGAAGATGTGTGGTTGAAGTTTGCTGTAGGAACGTGATGGTAGCATGTATGCTCTGGTCTCTGCACTGATGACCACAAATCATGAATGTCCCAGATCTTAATCCAGACGTTATTTTAGAATAAACTCATCAATTCTCTTTTAAAGTAGAAAAATTGTTTCTGATAGGCCAATGCTGACATGACTTTGGTGTGACATGCTGAACCCCATGGTGGCTTCCTCTGGAAATCATGTTCTAAGGCTAGGTTCACACCGAGAGGTTTGGGCGCACTTGTTTTGCACATTGGGAAGCTCTCTGTTTCCATGGGCTGCCCTACGCACAAAATCGTGCCACCCGGAACTGCGTAGCTGGAAATGCATGGGGGTGTCGCCAACAATTCATTGCCTGCTAAATGGCAACATGTTTCTGTGCATGACGGCGTAGAAATTTCTTGATGTGAACATGAGCCGAAGATATCGTGTTCCCACCAGAATTCCCAGCTGCATCCAACAGTTTTTTAATTTGTGGAATATAAAGAGTTGGGAATCCAGTCGAAGTCCAGAGGTCATTAATGGTCTTGTGGGAGGGGCAGAGACTCCAATCCTGAAGTAGAAACTTGAGGACCTTTTCTGAGCGTAGTAAGAAGCTGGTGGAGTTTTGTGTAGAAGATCTTTGCTTGTAGCGTCACCTGCTGGTGAAATCTGGTTCTGAACAAACCATATCTAAACCCTCCCTGTATTCTGATGGTTGGTCTCCAGTCCCTCCTGGACCCAGAGTCTCACTACTGTTACTTTATAGCTGCTGGAGGTGGAAACGACCCCATGGTGTCGCACAGGGGGGCCCCTCTCCTAATTGTATTCCAGATTCAATGAAAGCCCTTCAGATATCCCGTAGAGGTGAATGTATTGATGGGGGGTGGGGGGGGGATATGCCCTGAGGCCTGACTCTCATGTCCTGCACACTGGAGTTGAGTACAGTGTGTGGCGGTAGCTGTACTTCTATATTAAAGGTGTGGCATGAAAGTGCCCAATTCACCAGAACCAGAGGCGTTATGAAATCCGGGGGGGGGGGGGAGATACCCAATTGTAGGTTTTAGTTCTGCCCAGAGGATGGCGCAATCTCCGTGTGCAGTGCCCGGACAAGGTCACTTAGAGCCCAGGGTGAACATGTCAAACTTCACCCCCCCCCAAGATGTTAGAGCATTGTCAGCAAAATTCCCTCCCCAAAAAATCGAGTACTAATCTGCATGCTCACCCCCCAAGCATATATTCCCCCTCCTCAAAGTACAAATCTGCCCCCCCCCCCCCACTCCAAAGCCATTCCTCCCAGCACAACCCCCCCACCACCACCATATTACCTCTTCTAGCACAAAATCCACCTACCACAAATCCCCCCTTCTAGTACATATTTCCCCCCCCCCCCCCCGCCAATTTCCCCTCCCAGGACAAACCCCACCACCACCATACAACCTCTTCTACCACAAAATCCCCCTCCTAGCACAAATCCTCTACCCCTCAAATTCCCCCTCCCAGTACAGATCCCCTCCTCTCCTCCAACTCCCCCCCCCCCCCCCCATTTCCTGTCCTAGCACAACCCTCCCCCCACCATCATATGACCTCTTCTAGCAAATCCTCCCTCCCCCCTTCAAATGTCCTCTGCCAGCTGAAATCCTCCCCCCCCAGCACACATTTTTGGGAATGGTCGGGGTCTTTCTTCCTGCAGCAGACTGAGTTGTGAGTGCGGCTTGGGTCACACCAGTGTTTCTCAACTCCAGTCCTCATGGACCCCCAACAGGTCATGTTTTCAGGATTTCCATTATTTTGCACAGGTGATTTGATCAGTTTCACTGCCTTAGTAATTACCACAGCTGTTTCATCTGAGGGAAATCCTGAAAACATGACCTGTTGGGGGTCCATGAGGACTGGAGTTGAGAAACACTGGGTCACACCTATGCATGTTGCTTTTGATGGGTTTCTGCATTGTGGTTTTCAAGCGTTTTTGATGCATTTTGTGTTTTTTTTTTTTTTTTGGTTTTTTTTTTATGCATCAAACGCATCCATAAAGCACTCCGTGTGTTTCTGCCATGTGTCCATTAACATCTATTGAACCAAAAACGCACCGCGTTTCCTGACCCTTTCCAGAAACCCGGCAGCTGAAAATCGCAGAGAAGTGAACGCGTCACATAGGACACCATGTTACCTGGACTGTTGCGGGTTTCTGCAAAATGCACTAAAAATGTGCGGGTGCGACCCAGGCCTGATAGAGTTCAATGGACCCGCAACAAAAACGCAACTGTTACATTTTTGATGTTTTTACTTTTTTTTTTTTTTGGGGGGGGGGAGGAGGGGGCTAACAGGAAAGTATGAGCGTTCGGTTCATGTAGTGCAATTTTGATGCAACTTGAGTGCCGTAGGATGTAAATTCGCATCAAAGTCACATGAACAGAACTCTCCAAAAAAAAGTATCAAAAACGCATGTTCAAAACGCATCAACTGCAACCTGCATAGATGTGAACTGAGCCGAAGTTGCCCGTGCTCAGCTGCAGCAGATTTTAGTACCCCCCCCCCCCCATGTCTTCTTATAGACCTTCCTATGTATTTACACTGAGCAGCGGATCTCCTGTATGGCCGCTAGATGGCAGCATTGTACACCCAGTGTGGGCCCCATAGGTGGTGCTCTGGATTCTGGATGGCGGGGGAGGGGGGGGGGTAGATTTGGGTGTTCAGTGTCTCATCGCCAACATGCTTAGCATGGATTCTCATCACCGCGGCCTCTTCTACAGTCAGGCTCCTGTTTCTGGCACACGGTGCGATCCTGAAGCTTTTATAGATTCCTGTTTGTATTTTATGGGATTTTATCTTCTGTGTTCATTTCATTTTGTTATTTATATCTCTTCTTATCGGATATTTCAATAAAAATTTTGAATCATGAAGGACGGAGCGTTGTGTTCATTGAGGTCCGGCGTGGGGTCCGCTGAAACCCACATGGAAGACAAATATATTCAAAATATTCTTCCCAAATATATTGCCAGATACTTGAAATGCTACAATATTGTCCGCATTCAATAGATTTCAATAAATTATATAATACTGGATGTTGAAATGAGATTTTATTATAAAATATATGAAAAATATTTTTTAAAATAAATTTCAAATATACTGTATTTTAAATATATATATATATATTTTGAAAAATGTTTTTTAAATCTATTCAGAATTTTTTTTTAACATATAAAAATTCATTTTAACATATTGGTAAATGCGTTCCAAAAATGTAGATTTGTATTAAAAAATTTTAATTAAAAATATTTTTCATATTTTGTAATAACGCATTTCAGCATACAGTGTATATACAGGGGGGCAAAAAGTATTTAGTCCCCACCAATGGTGCAAGTTCTCCCACTTACAGAGATGAGAGAGGCCTGTAATTGGCATCATAGGGAGACCTCAACTATGAGAGACAAAATGAGAAAACAAATCCAGACAATCTCATTGGCTGATCTGGAAAGAATTGATTTGCAAATTATGGTGGAAAATAAGTATTTGGTGAATATGAAAAGTTCATGTCAATACTTTGTTATATATCCTTTGTTGGCAATGACAGAGGTCAGACGTTTCCTGGAAGTCTTCACAAGGTTGGCACACACTGTTGCTGGTATGTTGGCCCATCCTCCATGCAGATCTCCTCCTCCATGCAGATCTCCTCTAGAGCAGTGATGTTTTGAGGCTGTCGCTGGGCAACACGGACTTTCAACTCCCTCCAAAGGTTTTCTATGGGGTTGAGATCTGGAGACTGGCTAGGCCACTCCAGGACCTTGAAATGCTTCTTACGAAGCCCCTCCTTCGTTGCCCGGGCGGTATGTTTGGGATCATTGTCATGTTGGAAGACCCAGCCATGTTTCATCTTCAATGCCCTTGCTGATGGAAGGAGGTTTGCACTCAAAATCTCACGATACATGGCCCCATTCATTCTGTCCTGTACATGGATCAGTCGTCCTGGTCCCTTTGCGGAGAAACAGCCCCAAAGCATGATGTTTCCACCCCCATGCTTCACAGTAGGTATGGTGTTCTTTGGATGCAACTCAGCATTCTCTCTCCTCCAAACACGACGAGTTGTGTTTCTACCAAACAGTTCTATTTTGGTTTCATCTGACCATATAACATTCTCCCAATCCTCTTCTGGATCATCCAAATGCTCTCTAGCAAACTTCAGACGGGCCCCGGACATGTACTGGCTTAAGCAGGGGGCCACGTCTGGCACTGCAGGATCTGAGTCCCTGGCGGCGTAGTGTGTTACTGATGGTAGCCTTTGTTACGTTGGTCCCAGCTCTCTGCAGGTCATTCACTAGGTCCCCCCCGTGTGGTCCTGGGATTTTTGCTCACCGTTCTTGTGATCATTTTGACCCCACGGGGTGAGATCTTGCGTGGAGCCCCAGATCGAGGGAGATTATCAGTGGTCTTGTATGTCTTCCATTTTCTAATTATTGCTCCCACAGTTGATTTGTTCACACCAAGCTGCTTGCCTATTGCAGATTCAGTCTTCCCAGCCTGGTGCAGGTCTACAATTTTGTTTCTGGTGTCCTTCGACAGCTCTTTGGTCTTCACCATAGTGGAGTTTGGAGTGTGACTGTTTGAACTTGTTATCAGTATAAAAGACACCTGTCCACAACCTCAAACAGGTGCCATTGATACAGGTAATGAGTGCAGGAGGAGGAGCCTCTTAAGGAATGATTAAAAAACGACTCGTGTGTTGCGCTAATTATAACGCTCCAAAAACACTAGCGACTTTTCAAGCGTTTTGTAGGCAGTTTTGGAGCGATATAATTAGCACAACACATGAGGCCTTTTTCAAGCATTTGCGCTCCCCTCTGCTTTCACATCATGTGACTTTTCACAGACCATCCCGCATGTGCGGTGCGTTTTTGGAGCGGTTTTGAGGTGGTTACCATTGATTTCAATGGGAAGAGGTGTTTTTTGTTTTTGTTTTTTTACACTCGCCAAAGATGCAGCAAGCGGGAGGTTTTTTTTTCTTAGTTTTTGCTTTAAAATTTTGTAAATAAGTGATTTTTCTCCTTCACTGATGTGCGCTAATGAGGCTGCAGTGATGGGCACTGACAGGCATCACTCATATATGGCACTGATGGGTGGTACTGACAGGCATCACTCATATATGGCACTGATGGGTGGCACTGACAGGCATCACTCATATGTGGCACTGATGGGTGGCACTGACAGGCATCACTCATATATGGCACTGATGGGTGGTACTGACAGGCATCACTCATATATGGCACTGATGGGTGGCACTGACAGGCATCACTCATATATGGCACTGATGGGTGGTACTGACAGGCATCACTCATATATGGCACTGATGGGTGGCATTGCCAGGCATCACTGATGAGCGCTGAAAGGCATCACTCATATGTGGCACTGATGGGTGGCATTGACAGGCATCACTGATGAGCGCTGAAAGGCATCACTCATATATGGCACTGATGGGTGGCACTGACAGGCATCACTCATATATGGCACTGATGGGTGGTACTGACAGGCATCACTCATATATGGCACTGATGGGTGGCACTGACAGGCATCACTCATATGTGGCACTGATGGGTGGTACTGACAGGCATCACTCATATGTGGCACTGATGGGTGGTACTGACAGGCATCACTCATATGTGGCACTGATGGGTGGCATTGACAGGCATCACTGATGAGCGCTGAAAGGCATCACTCATATATGGCACTGATGGGTGGCACTGACAGGCATCACTCATATATGGCACTGATGGGTGGCACTGACAGGCATCACTCATATATGGCACTGATGGGTGGCACTGGCAGGCATCACTCATATATGGCACTGATGGGTGGCACTGGCAGGCATCACTCATATATGGCACTGATGGGTGGCACTGGCAGGCATCACTCATATATGGCACTGATGGTTGGCATTGACAGGCATCACTGATGAGCGCTGAAAGGCATCACTCATATGTGGCACTGATGGGTGGCACTGACTGTCAGCACTGATAGGTAACACTGAAAGGCAGCTCAGATGGGCACTATTATGTGGCATTGATGGGCACTGACAGGTGGCACTGCTGGGGCTACACTGATTATTAGTGCCCTGCTGATCAGTGTAGATGTCCCTTCTAAGGTTGCCGGCTCTCCGCTCCTCTCCTCTGTCAGCGTGACAGCTCGTGAGGAGTGGACTGCTGATAACTGTCATTTCCCTATTTACATGCGATTGCTGTGATTGGACACAGCTGATCACATGACCGAGCCGACATCTTTGGCTCTTTCCGTTGATTGGTGATTCACTGTGTCTGAGGGACAAAGTGCACCAGTGATCGCCGCGCTCCTAGAGCCGCACAAACATGGTTAGAATGGGAGGACGTCATATGACTCCTCCCAGAACAAGAGAACCGCCTTACACCCGTCATTTCCTTATATGGCGGGGGAGGGGGATGCGGTTAAATGCTTAGGAACTCCTCGGTGTGAAGTCTCGGCTCCATCTGATGTAAAACTATCCCGGCGTTTCATCTCCACATCACCCAACAGTGACACCATCGATGGAACCCGGAATTCTGCGCTCTACTGGGAAACCCTGAAGGAGAATGTCCGCCAATCACTGACCTCCAGTGCGCTCGGGTGATGCCGCAGATCAATGATCCAAAACGCGTCAGCATCCACCTCTGAAGGGCTCAGAAACCACCAAATGAAGGTTCTGGATTGGCTGAGTCAGTCTGGACGTGAATCCGATGGAGATATTGTGGCGTGACCTTCAACCGGCCATTCATGCTGGAAAACCCTCCAATGTGGCTGAATGAAAAGATTTCTGCAAAGAAAAGTGGCCGAAATTCCTCCACAGCGACGGGGAAGACTCATCACCAGTTATCGCTGGATTACAGTTACTGCCGCCATGGGGGGGAGGGGCAACCAGGTATTAGGTTTAGGGGGGCAATTACTTTTTCACACAGGGCCGGGCAGGTTTGGATGGCTTTTCCTCCCTAATAGATGAAATTATCATTTAAAAACTGCCAGTAATGCAGAAGATGGTGGATGGGATCAGTAGGGCAGAGGATGGTGGACGGTAGGCCAGTGGCTGGGATCAGTAGGGCAATGGACGGGATCAGTAGGGCAGTGGCTGGGGTCAGTAGGGCAGTGGACAGTGCCGGTAGTGCAGAGGCTGGTAAGCTATGTTTACTATGCTTCAGTTAAGAAGGAACACAGTTGGCGATCAGTACCAATCTCTCACTGTGTCCATTCAGAAAAGGAAAGGGCTGGTAAATGACATATTGTCATACCAACACCTCATCCCACTTCACAGCACATTGCCTGACGCAGGAGATTTCTATCGGGCGATGCTGAGGCACCGGGGGTCCCGGCAGACACAAATCTTATTTTCCCAATTGCCTGTTATAGCAGCGATTTCTAACAGTCTCATGTGATATGTCTGCAGTCTGACTATCTCCAGAAGCATGTCCATAGTCTCTGACCATCTCCTGTACTGTGTCCGCAGTCTCTGGTCATCTCCTGTACTGTGTCTGCAGTCTCTGGTCATCTCCTGTACTGTGTCCGCAGTCTCTGGTCATCTCCTGTACTGTGTCCGCAGTCTCTGGTCATCTCCTGTACTGTGTCCGCAGTCTCTGGTCATCTCCTGTACCGTGTCCGCAGTCTCTGACCATCTCCTGTACCGTGTCCGCAGTCTCTGACCGTCTCCTGTACCGTGTCCGCAGTCTCTGACCGTCTCCTGTACTATGTCTGCAGTCTCTGGTCATCCCCTGTACTATGTCCGCAGTCTCTGGTCATCTCCTGTACTATGTCTGCAGTCTCTGGTCATCTCCTGTACTGTGTCTGCAGTCTCTGGTCATCCCTGTACTGTGTCCGCAGTCTCTGGTCATCCCCTGTACTGTGTCCGCAGTCTCTGGTCATCTCCTGTACTATGTCCGCAGTCTCTGGTCATCTCCTGTACTGTGTCCGCAGTCTCCGGTCCTCCCTGTACTGTGTCCGCAGTCTCTGGTCGTCCCCTGTACTGTGTCCGCAGTCTCTGGTCGTCTCCTGTACTGTGTCCGCAGTCTCCGGTCGTCTCCTGTACCGTGTCCGCAGTCTCCGGTCGTCTCCTGTACCGTGTCCGCAGTCTCCGGTCGTCTCCTGTACCGTGTCCGCAGTCTCCGGTCGTCTCCTGTACCGTGTCCGCAGTCTCCGGTCGTCCCCTGTACCGTGTCCGCAGTCTCCGGTCGTCCCCTGTACCGTGTCCGCAGTCTCCGGTCGTCCCCTGTACCGTGTCCGCAGTCTCCGGTCGTCCCCTGTACCGTGTCCGCAGTCTCTGACTGTCTCCTGTAGCCCCATAGACATGGGGCAGCTGATGAAAAACGCAGAAAAGCCGGATGAATATGTCGATGGGGCCGCATAGATGTTTCTAGCATAGCAGAACGAACGACGATCGATTCTGTACAGAAAAGGGTGACACAGAGCAGACGTCCTGCCGCCACATACAATGGGTCCTTATTGGCACCTGATGTGTTAAGTTTGAACCGTTTCAGTCCCATTTCATGGTCGATCGGTGAATGGCGACCTGTGAGCCGACGAAGAAAAGCCTCTTCTTCCTCCTCACTGTTCATTGTACGAGGAACAAAGTCACAATGTATCAAAGTGTGCAGGAGAAGTGCGGAGGGACCCGGCCTGGGATCTGGCGGTGATGTAATGCCGGAGTGCTGGAATGTACCGGACCTGAATGAGGCTCTGTACCGCCGGCCCGGCCCACAGAGAAGGAAAACAGCCGACCCGCCATGTGTGAACACAGATTCTGTTGTGTGGCGTGAACGCTGCGCACCGTCCGGGGAACACATTTCTCTACATCGCCTCGACTCACAGCCAGGAAACAAATCATTTACTGTATACCTCAGCAGAGGCGCATGGAGTTCGCATGTTCTCCCTCCGGTTGTGCGGGTCATAATAATAGGTATATAAATACCAGAAATAATAATTGTGACATTAATAATGATATACCTGCAGTTATAACAATGAATGAAATATCTGTAATAATAGAATAAAGCTCAATAATAACAGTTATAAATACCTGAAATAATAATTATTATAACTACAGGTATTTATATCATTAATATCACAATAATGTAAATATCTGTAATAATAGAATAAAGCTCAATAATTATAACTACAGGTATATCATTAATAATGTCACAATTATTTCGGGTATTTATATATCTATTTCTATTTTTACAGATATTTAAATCATTGTTATAACTACAAGTATTAATATCACAATAATGTAAATATCTGTAATAATAGAATAAATCCCAATATTAATAACAATACTAATGATATAAATACCTGTAGTAATAATAATTCAAATATCTGTAATAACAATAAAATAAATCTCAATAATAACAATACTGATAATAGTTATATAAATCCCCTCCCTCTTAGATTGTCAGCTCCCAGGATCAGCCCCTCCCTCTTAGATTGTAAACTCCCAGGATCAGGCCCTCCCTCTTAGATTGTAAACTCCCAGGATCAGGCCCTCCCTCTTAGATTGTAAGCTCCCAGGATCAGGCCCTCCCTCTTAGATTGTAAGCTCCCAGGATCAGCCCCTCCCTCTTAGATTGTAAACTCCCAGGATCAGCCCCTCCCTCTTGGATTGTAAACTCCCAGGATCAGGCCCTCCCTCTTAGATTGTAAGCTCCCAGGATCAGCCCCTCCCTCTTAGATTGTCAGCTCCCAGGATCAGCCCCTCCCTCTTAGATTGTCAGCTCCCAGGATCAGCCCCTCCCTCTTAGATTGTCAGCTCCCAGGATCAGGCCCTCCCTCTTAGATTGTCAGCTCCCAGGATCAGCCCCTCCCTCTTAGATTGTCAGCTCCCAGGATCAGCCCCTCCCTCTTAGATTGTCAGCTCCCAGGATCAGGCCCTCCCTCTTAGATTGTAAACTCCCAGGATCAGGCTCCTCCCTCTTAGATTGTAAGCTCCCAGGATCAGCCCCTCCCTCTTAGAGTGTAAGCTCCCAGGATCAGCCCCTCCTATCCCTCTTGTATTGAACTGTATTGTCTCCCATTATATTGTACAGCGCTGAGCACACTGTTGGCGCCATAAATCCTGTGTAATAATAATAATAATAATAAATACCTGAAGAAATAATTCTAACAACATTAATAATGATATAAATATCTGTAATGATAATTAAATGGAGTCGTGATATTTTTTATTATTGCACTACCCCCTAAGGAGTCGCTAGAGATTGGGTCCCCCTATTGTCCTGCACAGCCAGGCAACGCACATTCCTCACAGACTTTCCTCCAGAGGACAGGATCCAGTCCTTGAGTTGGTTTTTTGTATTTTTATTATAAATAACTTGGATGGGGTGGGGGGTGTATGGGATGCCCATGGGACTGCAACTGAGGACAACTTCCATCCATCCATGTCTCCATCCACCCATCCGTGTCTCCATTCGTCCATCCATGTCTCCATCCATCCACTTCTCCCTCCATCCATGTCTCCATCCATCCACTTCTCCCTCCATCCATGTCTCCATCCATCCCTCCATGTCTCCATCCATCTATCCATCCATGTCTCCCTCCATCTATCCATCCATGTCTCCCTCCATCCATCCATGTCTCCCATCTATCCATCCATGTCTCCCTCCCTCCCTCCATCCATCCACGTCTCCCTCCCTCCCTCCCTCCATCCATCCATGTCTCCATTCCTCCATCCATCCATCCATGTCTCCATCCCTCGATCCATGTCTCCATCCATCCCTCCATCCCTCCATTCATCCATCCCTCCCTCCATCTATCCATCCATGTCTCCCTCCCTCCATCCATCCATGTCTCTCTCCCATCCATCCATCCATCCATCCATGTCTCTCTCCCATCCATCCATGTCTCTCTCCATCTATCCATGTGTCCTTCCCTCCATCCATGTCTCCCTCCATCCATCCCTGTGTCATCCATGTCTCTCTCCATCCATCCATCCATGTCTCTCTCCATCCATACATTTCTCCCTCCATCCATACATTTCTCCAAGTTTTATTTTGCTGAGAAAGCACTTTGAAAAACACTCCCCTAGCATTTCTAGCCACGGCCATTTTGAGTAAGGGAAGATGAATTGAGTAGCATTTACTTCCTGAAATCCATCTGCCCTTAGCTCGAGGGGGGGGGGTGCTTGGCAGAGAGAGCCCCTCCTCCCATGAAAACTCCTGGAATGTTTGACAGTGGCCTAGGCCAGAAACCAGGAAGACACTGAAGAAATGTAAGAGAAAAAAAAATATATAAAACTTAAATCTACTTTCCTATCTATTTACTAATGCTAGTGTTTACTTCCTGGAATTCATCTACCCTTAGCTCAGGCAGGAGGCTGTGCTTAACTGAGAAAGCCCGTCCTCCTCCTCCTCATGAAAACTCCTGGGATGTGTAACATCATTTTGGCCTAGGCCAGAAACCAGGAAGACACTGAAGGAATGCGGGGAAAAAAAGTTGAAAGCAGTAAATGTAATCTCCCCTCCTCCAATGTACAGAGCTTCGTCCGCTCACCATGAACTGTGTTTTCTCCCCACGCCGAGAGCGTTCGTAAATAGATACATTGTATATTCTAGGAAGACACGTGTGTATGCCGCCCGCCACGTGTCATGTTTGATCTGGCCCGGGTCACGTCTAGTAAACTTTCCCAGTATAGTCCGCGTGTCGGGGATTTTATACGTGTGCAATAAAACCTTCCATAAAGCGTGTAATAGGAGGAAGAGCCGTGTAACAGGAGGAAGAGCCGTGTGCGTGTCGCGGGTTTATAGGAGGTTTATGGCTTGTAAAGTATATAGAGCAAATCACTCGGAGGAAACTCACTCCGGACCGCAACTGCCACTTAATCTGCTCATTGATTCCGTCTGTATACTAATGACATGATGGCCTTCCCATCCAACCCCCTCCATGTCACCCGTCCAACCCCCTCCATGTCACCCATCCAACCCTCTCCACGTCACCCGTCCAATCGCCTCCATGTCACCCGTCCAACCCTCTCCACGTCATTCGTCCAACCCCTCCATGTCACCCGTCCAATCGCCTCCATGTCACCGGTCCAACCCCCTCCACATCACCCGTCCAACCCTCTCCACATCATTCGTCCAACCCCTCCCTGTCACCTGTCCAACCCCTCCATGTCACCTGTCCAAACGCCTCCACGTCATCCGTCCAACCCTCTCCACATCATTCGTCCAACCCCTCCATGTCACCAGTCCAATCACCTCCATGTCACCCGTCCAACCCCCTCCACCGGCGCGAGGACAATCCTACTTATCCCCAGCCACAACCCACCGGCTCAGAGACAATCCTACTTATCTCCAGCCGCAACCCACCAGCTCGGGGACAATCCTACTTCTCCCCAGCCGCAACCCACTGGCTCGGGGACAATCCTACTTATCCCCAACTGCAACACACCGTCTCAGGGACAATCCTACTTATCTCCAGCCACAACCCACCGGCTCGAGGACAATCCTGCTTATCTCCAGCCGCAACCCATCGGCACGGGGACAACCCTACTTATCCCCAGTGACCACCATTTTACCTATTCCAAGTTAACCCCTTATTAGCCGGAATGTACCGAGGTCCCCATACCACTGATGGGTCCCGATTCTGTCTCCATACAGAATTCTTTCCTCCTCCAAAGACCAACCACCACCAAGGCCGTCATGACAATCCAAACCAAAGCACGGAGGGGAGGGAGGGTGGGAAGCTTCTTCTTCCAACTTCCCCACTGGACTTCCTGAGATCGGACACTCCTTTTCCTTCCTGTGAACCCTCCCCAACCAGTGGCGTCCCGAAGCAGGTCCGGGGGGTGAGGTCTGCACCGGGTGACACTGACCGCACCGGGTGACACCAGACCCGCTCCATAAAAAGGTAAGTTGTAAAGCAAGCCGACGATCCCCGCAGGATGGATCAGATCTGTGGATTGAGCATAATGGATTGGAGTCCGATCCGTTATGCTCAATCCGCAGATCCGATCCATTCTGCGGGGATCGTTGGAGGGGGTGTCACCAAGTGTTACTGCACCGGGTGACACCAACCCTAGGGACGACTTTGTCCCCAACATCCCCATCCAATCAGGTAAGCCATAATCCCAAAACTTCCTACCCTTCTTTTAACCCTCTGTTGTCCCTCTATTCCCCCAATCATGTCCTCCTTGTGCTTAATTAGTTTTTTTTTTGTTTGCTCTGGGATTACCTTTCTCCATAAAATCCTAAAACTATCGGGTGAAGTCCGGAGAGCTCAGAGGGGCCGGGAAAAGAAGGCCCACCCAACTCTGGAGGAGACCGGAAAAAAGAGCAAATTGCAGGAAAAGAGCGCAAAAAGGCCAAAAGAGGAGACCAGGAGAAGAAAAGAAGTTCACCTGTGAGGAGTGAGGAATTTTCATTTTAAAATATTCAAATGGAAGACATATTTATTTTATTGGAAAGAAAGATGGTGGTTGCCATAGCTGACCCCCTTCTCTGAAAATTCTATCTGCCTGGATGCCATAACTATCATTTTACTTTATCACTTTAAGTGGCAAACCAGGAAGAACGACGGAGATCCAGATCTTTTCCTGCTCTTCAGACCTTTTCCAAGTTGTTTAGGCCAGGGGCTGATTCAAGCGGAGCTCCACCCAAAAGGCCTTGTCCCCCGCTATGGTTTGGCACTCAGTTTTGACAGCTACCCGCTCCCACTTCTGCTGTGATCAGGGGTGTATTTACCACAAGGCAAACAAGGCATTTGTCTAGGGCGGCATTTTTTCAGGGGGGGCAGCAGCATTTTTCAGGGGGGCATCACTGCCCCCCGAATGAAAGGATGGAAGAAAGGACACATGCAGCATGGGGACCAGGTGGGGTCTGAGAGAGGCTGCTTGATGGTGTATGTAGAGCCTGACTCTTGTTCCCGGTGATGGCCGGAGCTGTGAAAGTGAGTGTCTTCTCTCTTGCCAGGGTGGGGGGGTTGCCAACAATGCGGGGCGGTGGTAGTGGAAGGCTCTCTTGGGTGGGGCTGGAGTGGGGTGTTGTTTGGTCAATGTCAGGATCTTATCGTGGGGGAGGGGGGTGTTTGTCAGTGTCTCTCCGTGGGTGGGTGGGGGAGCCCATTTTTGTGTTTCCTAGGGCAATGAAACCTAAATACACCACTGGCTGTGATCACCTAGACCAGGGGTGGGCAACTGTGGCCCTCCAGCTGTTGTAGAACTACAAGTCCCATGAGGCATTGCAAAACTGACAGTTACAAGCATGATTCTCAAAGGCAGAGGCATGATGGGACTTGTAGTTTACCAACAGCTGGAGTGCCACAGTTGCCCACCCCTGACCTAGACACTTGGAAGCGGAAGTTCTCCTCCTCCCCCCTCCTCGCACTTCAGTCTTCAGTGACACACGACAGGTCCCAGCGGGACCATTCACAATGCGCGGGATCGTTCGCACATGCGCCTCGGGCACCGCTGTCACAGCTGGGTGCTCACACTGAAGATGCCAGTCCCGGGGACACAGGACAGCCGGGGAACCCAACTGCGGTGAGGACACCGCTGGATCCTAGAACACTCGAGTGGCTCTTTTTTAAAAGTCATCAGTTGCAGTTTTTTTAGCTGCTGACTTTGTTTTTCACCAGAGACTGGAGCTCCACTGATTGTATTGTTGCCAGGCAACTGCCATTTTTAGGATGGTCAGCAAAGGCTAGTGTAGCGTTACCCCCGTAAGAGCGGCTGGATTTAACGGATTCTTCCCCAAACATTGCAGAGGCAACCGATCATCCCGCCAACAGTCCACTCTCTCTGCCTCCATTAAACGGTCCAGGGGATGTCTAAGATTTACTTGCAGAACCTGGAGCAGGAGAGGGGTTGGGGGTGGGATGGGGTACTCCAGCAATGCTGACGGGTAACATGAGGACACAATTCACGAGGTGAAACTTCTCAGAACGGTCTTTATTCCAAAAACAGAGGAAGGAGGCCAGAAATGAGACCCTGGAAGAGCCGTCCCAGAGAGAGGTACACTAGCATCCCAAGAGTAGAGCAGCACCCAGTTACCAGGGTCCGGAGCTCAGGTCAGTACTCACAATGTCCCAGGGCAGCTGGCCACCTTCCAGCCTTCACCAGGCACTCTTCACTGAGTTCTCCAGACCAGATCCTTAACTGAAACTTCTTAGCTCCAAAGATAGTTTGGAACCCCCCAGCTCTGCTGAACGTCAGCAGACTCCAGCAAAACTGCCTCAAAGGGGCAGCAGCCCCTGAGGCTGGGAACTTCTCCAGCAGAACAAGACCAGGGTTGCCCCAGACCCCAAATTATCTACGTTGCCCCCAGTCACCTATTGGGCACACCTCCCCAGGGATTGGCTGCAGTACCATAAATATTCAGGGATGCCCATTTGACTCTCCCAGCCCTCTATGTCCTGGAAGCCTCCAGAATGCAGTGGATGGGGGAGCAATCAAACCTGCAGCTTGTGAGATCTAGAACATCCCCCCCAAAAAAATTAATGGCTGCTCCAATGATTACAGAGGAGACAAAAATAACTAAATCTACCTATCAACCTACCTGGGAGGGGCTACACAAGTCTCCATATTTCTATACTCACAGGTTAACTAGTGGGGCTCATTCACACTACATGCAGAGGCCTGTGTTTTTCTGCACTGGGGGGGGGGGGCACCATTGTTATCTACAGTTGTGTTCAAAATAATATCTGTGTGTTGAAAAAAGTAACTAAAGCTGAAAATCCTTCTAATCCTTTTATTTCCATCCACACAAATGCATTGGGAACACGACACATTCTATTCCAAATCACAACATGAAGAAAAATACATCAAATTTGTGTTGTTTCTCTAAAAAAATGGAAGAAAAGTGAATATTAGACGGTTCAAAAAAATGGCCGTGTTTGTATTCTTCTTTACAAACTCCAACATTCACTATATAAACTGAGAAATGTTTGAAGATTTTGCTTTCCTTTGAATGACTTCATGAATATTTGGTTGTAGTCGCACTGTTTCTGAGAACTGCTGTACATCTGTGTTGCATGGAGTCCCCCAACTTCTGGCCCCTGTGATCAGGTATTCCAGCCCAGGATGATTGGACCACATTCCACAGTTCTTCTCTATTTCTTGGTTTGGCCTCAGAAACGGCATTTTTGATGTCACCCCACAAGTTTTCTATTGGATGAAGATCCGGGGATTGGGCTGGCCACTCCATAACGTCCATCTTGTTGGTCTGGAACCAAGATGTTGCCCGTTTACTGGTGTGTTTGGGGTCGTTGTCTTGTTGGAACCCCCATTTCAAGGGCATTTCCTCTTCAGCATAAGGCAGCATGACCTCTTCAAGTATTCTGATGGATTCAAACTGATCCATGATCCCTGGTATGCGATAAATAGGCCCAACACCGTAGTATGAGAAACATCCCCATATCATGATGCTTGCACCACCATGCTTCACGGTCTTCACAGTGTCCTGTGGCTTGAATTCAGTGTTTGGGGGTCGTCTGACAAACTGTCTCCGCCCACTAGACCCAAAAAGAACAATCTTACTTCCATCCGTCCACAAAATGTTGCCCCATTTCTCTTTAGGCCGGTCAATGTGCTCTTTGGCAGATTGTAACCTCTTCAGCACACGTCTTTTTCCCAACAGTGGGACTTTGCGGGGACTTCTTGCAGATAGCTTGGCTTCACATCGGCGTCTTCTAATTGTAACAGTCCTCACAGGGAACGTCACACCTTCTTTCATCTTCCTGGAGCTGATTGTTGGCTGAGTCCTCACAGGGAACGCCACACCTTCTTTCATCTTCCTGGAGCTGATTGTTGGCTGAGTCCGCCCCATTTTGGCTATTCTTCTATCCATTCCAATGGTAGTTTTTCGCTTTCTTCCGCGTCTTTCAGGTTTTGGTTGCCATTTTAAAGCATTTGCCATCATTTTAGCTGAGCAGCCGATCATTTTCTGCACTTCTTTATATGTTTTCCCCTCCAATCAACTTTTTAATCAAAGTACGCTGTTCTTCTGAACAATGTCTGGAACCACCCATTTTCCTGAGAATTTCAGAGAGAAATGCACTGTAACCAGCATGTCCAACATTTGCTGCCTTCCTTCCTTCAATAAGGGCAATAATTGCCACCTGTTTATCAAAGAATGAATGACGTCACTAATAGAACTCCACACGGCTATTATTGTGAACACGCCCCTTTCAATGAGTGATTCAATGACACAGAATCAGCAGCATGCATGTCATGACTGTCGGGTCTGCTGGATTTCTATGACTCTACTACACCTGCTAGGAAATTATTTGCCATGTAGAAATATCATTTCCACCAAAAACAGTGATTGATCCGGTTAGTGATGTCTGACGGCTAGTATTTTCAACACAACTGTATATAAATATA
The DNA here is from genome assembly GCF_062004578.1 of Staurois parvus. Taxonomy (NCBI): domain Eukaryota; kingdom Metazoa; phylum Chordata; class Amphibia; order Anura; family Ranidae; genus Staurois; species Staurois parvus. Next base: position 26,649 of record NW_028318209.1, read on the forward strand.
TCAGGAACTGTAGCTATAGGTGATATAAGGGGTTCTTGGGGACTTCAACGGTTTTTTTTCAAGGGTTTCTCTGTGTTTGAGGTTGATAATTGCTGTTCTAGGCAATTTATTGACCTCCATGTGCTGTGGAACTCCCAAGCATGTTTTCGTGTCCTTGCCCTTGCTATCACCTGTCTGCTAGTCATTAATTGTGCTTAGTGAATGAATGCTTTAGAAGCCGGCCCATGATTTGCCAGAATAATTGACGTTCTGATAGAAGCAGTTCAAGGTAGCCTTGCTGTCATCACGACCTGATTGGTGCCCTCTATGAGTGATGGTTCTCCTCAATCATGTAGAACCTCCAGGGAAAGCAGTCTGCGAGGTGACATTCCTGGACAACTATTCCTACATCTCACACGTCATTTATGGATTCTCAATGCTTACGAATCATTCCTTATATCAGGGGTGGGCAACTGTGGCCCTCCAGCTGTTGTAGAACTACAAGTCCCATGAGGCATTGCAAAACTGGCAGTTACAAGCATGACTCCCAAAGGCAGAGGCATGATGGGACTTGTAGTTCACCAACAGGATTATTTATGGGCTCTCTTACCACCTACTGGGCCGCAGTTGCCCACCCCTGCCTTGTATGACAGTTTGCAGCTGTTTTCAGGCAATATTTGATACGTTTTTTTCTTTTATCTTCTAAAGTCGATCATTTGCTCCCAGTCCAGGGAGGGCAGTCATGCTGTTGGCTACAACATTCCTCATTATGCAGTATGGGGTAGTGAATGAACATTCATTTTTTTGAATCCGTAAACGGCGTTCTGATGAACTCTGTAACATTCACCTAACAGCTGCTTGTGTAAACAGACTGTAATGTTACCCATACAATGGTCTAACATCCAAGGCTGCCCGAGCAACACTTTCAATATCAATAGACTATTGGGCCAATTCTGATGTGGCAGAGGGGGGCTAAGACACAAACAGAGGTCCTCGCACACCCTTGTAAGAAGGAGAGATCCTTTACTCTTCTATGGAGGGAAGCTAAGGATCAAAAGCAGGGTTTCCCAACCTCATTCCTCAAGTATTCCAACAGGCCTTGTTTTGGGGATTTCCCTCAAATAAAATAACTGTCAATAATACAGAGCAATTGACATGGATTCAAAGAACCGCTGCAAGGTGATGGAAAGCCTGAAAGTGGGACCTGTTGAGGGAACTTGAAAACTGAGGATGGTAACCAGCCTTCCTCAACCTTTTGAACATGGAAGAACCCTTAAAAAACTTTCCTGTCTCAAGGAACCCCTGCTAATAGTTATTGTATCTCTTGTAGGTAGAATGTCCCTTACATTGGGGGTCAGTGGGGAGAATGTCCCTTACATTGGGGGTCAGTGGGGAGAATGTCCCTTACATTGGGGGTCAGTGGGAAGAATGTCCCTTACATTGGTGATCAGTGGGAAGAATGTCCCTTACGTTGGGGGTCAGTGGGAAGAATGTCCCTTACATTGGGGGTCAGTGGGAAGAATGTCCCTTACGTTGGTGATCAGTGGGAAGAATGTCCCTTACGTTGGTGGTCTGTGGGAAGAATGTCCCTTACGTTGGTGGTCTGTGGGAAGAATGTCCCTTACGTTGGGGGTCAGTGGGAAGAATGTCCCTTACGTTGGGGGTCGGTGGGAAGAATGTCCCTTACATTGGGGGGTCGGTGGGAAGAATGTCCCTTACATTGGGGGTCGGTGGGAAGAATGTCCCTTACGTTGATGGTCGGTGGGAAGAATGTCCCTTACGTTGGGGGTCGGTGGGAAGAATGTCCCTTACGTTGGTGATCGGTGGGAAGAATGTCCCTTACGTTGGGGGTCGGTGGGAAGAATGTCCCTTACGTTGGGGGTCGGTGGGAAGAATGTCCCTTACATTGGGGGTCGGTGGGAAGAATGTCCCTTACATTGGGGGTCAGTGGGAAGAATGTCCCTTACGTTGGGGGGTCAGTGGGAAGAATGTCCCTTACGTTGGTGGTCGGTGGGAAGAATGTCCCTTACGTTGGTGGTCGGTGGGAAGAATGTCCCTTACGTTGGGGGTCGGTGGGAAAAATGTCCTTTACGTTGGGGGTCGGTGGGAAGAATGTAAAACTAAACAACTTGAGGACTCCTCAACTCTTCTATGTGATGCACAAAAATGAATGTCCCACAGCATCTTATGCAGACAGTGACTTGTGCTCCTTCCAAAGTTACAATCTACACACAGTCACTATTCTCCAGCATTGGAGTCATTTACTCACATAGCCAAAGCATCATCAGTTCCATCCTGCCAATATCCACCAGACTCTTCCCAGTGAGGGAGATGAAGACTCGCACCACCATAAGACAGCTGGACTTTTCCCCACCAACTTCCTGTGAGCTTCTCAAGACTTGAAATGATCCCCTGACCCAGATTTGCAAATAAGCCTCCAAGCTAAACCTAGCTGGGACCTCAGTGTCTTCCTGAAGACCTCGTCTAGAATCTTGCACCAGGGGTGTCCTCCAGCAGGACTGAACACAGGAACACTGCACCCTGCTGCCCAGGTCTCAAGATTATTTATGGGCTCTCTTACCACCTACTGGGCACACCGCCTCAGCGATTGGCTGGAGTCCCATAAATATTCAAGGTGCTTGCCCTGTCCTTCCTCCCACTATGATTCTTGAATCCTCCAGAAGACAGGGGGAAGTAATCAGAGCAGCAACCTGTGACACTGAGCAGCCCTAAGTAATCAATCCCTGCTCCACTGATTACACGTGAGACACACTAACCTTGCCTCACAATCTATCCTACACTAGTAGAGTGCTACAAAAAGTTATATACAAACGGCAACCATTCCAACCTATAACTGGCCTTTGCAGCAAGAAGCACATGGAAGGGCGACACATATCAAACAACTAAAACAATTCCCAGATCACTTCCCAGCCAGCCTGCAACAAATTGAATGAACCCCGTCTGACGGTTCACATTAAAACAAGGGGTGTAGCTGCGTACCTTCCCTAATCTATCCATTATCATATATGAGCTCCAACGCTGGAGACTCAACATTTATAGAGTTAGGACTGCAGTGCACTGGGGTGCCATGACGTGGCCTCTGCAACTTACGCACATATATGTGAATGTGCACAAACAGAACCCCTTGTGAACTGCTAGATGGGGTTCATTTGGCTTGTTGCAGGCTGGCTGGTAAGTGAGCTGGGAATATTTGTTGTTTTTTGACCTGCATCGCCCTTCTATGTGCTCCTTGCACCAAAGGCCAGTTATAGGTTGGGGTGGACGCCATTTGTTTGCACTGTTGGATTATTGGTGAGGGAACGCAATGGACACTTTCGCTGCCATTGTGCTATCGCTGGGTGTCCATTGCGTCCCTAGACCTTTAAGGAGGAGTGAGCTCCCTCCAGACATGCCTGCTCTCAATCTATCCAGGATCATATATGTGCTCCAACTTTGGAGACTCTCAATATTTATAGATGTAGCGCTACCCCCGCAGGAGCTGCTGGATTCGTTTGGGTCCCTCTAAGGTCTGCACAGCCAGGCAACATGCATTTTCCCACATCTTGAACCCAGAGTCAGTAAGACAGTCCTTGAGCTGTTTTTTAGTTGTTTTTCTTGAGGGGTTATCAACGTGGATGGGGTCTAGGAGTATATGGGATGCCCAAGGAACTGCAAACGGGAGGACAAACTTCTCAGCAAACTGTAAACTGTATGAAAATGTGGATCAGGAAAATAGCACTGTCTATTAAGGAGCACTGAAGTCCCCCTGATGTCCATCCTCAGACCCATGGTGAATCCTTCTTCACCAGGTATCCCTGGACAAGAGATTCCAAGAACTTACAATTAAGTAGTCCCGGATGAGAACTGGTTGGGTCCTGCACCTGACTGGCTTCTCCCTTTATCTGGCCCAGGGGGTGTAGAAGTTGTCACACTTTCCTGTCTTGTTAGTTTGATGGGTTGGTGGCTGCTTTCAGGTCTATCGCTGGGCTGGCTCCTTCCCTGCTGCTCAGGATGTCCTCCCTAAGAGGTGATGGAATAATGAACATCCTCCTCTCCAGCAACCAGCCTGTAGGTAGGTAGGCTCCCCTCCCTGGGGCCCCTTCCCAGGCTCCACACTCCTGTCTCCTCTCGGTCCATCTTCCACCCGACTTTAGCAGCGACTCCCCTACTGCACAGGCTCTGCCACATTTAAGGGGTAACCTTAGCCACCATGTCCAGCCTTCTGCCCGGGGATTCACCAAGTTCCCCAAAACATGCGAATCTTGGCTCTTCCCCTCCTCCGTCCCTTTTCCAGAAAGTTCTGTTTCTGGAAGGGTGGAAGGGCTCCAGATGCCCTGACCTGTAGAGCCTCCCAACCTGTCCTGACGTAACCTCACTGTCTCACTCTCCAGGCTGACTCATCCCAGGCTGCTACCCAGCCTCAAACTAACAAAAATATCTCCTATCTAGCACTATAGGGCGCTACATTTTGAATTAGGAGTGCCATTGGGGTGCCAAGACGTGGTCACTGAGCTTACACATATATTAACGTGAGCTGTTAGGACAATTCGGTTTGTTGCAGGCTGGCTGGTCAGTGAGCTGGGAAGTTTTGTCTGTTGTTTTTTTGACATTCTACAAATAGTTATGACCACTTTTGCTTTAGCTTTGGTACAACCGTCTTACGTTTTACATTTACACTGTGCAGTTCAGTGGTCAGCAGTGGAACGTCAGTTGGGCTAAATTCTGCAACAGAAATCCGCCCCGAGCTCTGCGTGTTGCCACTAAGTATTCGATGAGTGACCCCGGGGTGAATGAGTATGACATTACAACATTAATCCAGACTTCATGTCATTCATTCCTCCTCATCCAATCGATCTTTTCTTAGAGACAGATTGAAACAAACAAGGATCCTCGCCCAAGAAGACGAAACTTTCCCCGTCCCTCCATAAAACACGTAGACAGTGCTGGCCCAGCCAACACGTGAAGAAGCTGAGTCTGCTGACTCCCTGAGATGACAATGATGGCTGTCGATGTTCCAGAATCATTGAGAAGTGGAACTGCTGGAGGGTGTAATGAAATCCCAGCGATGGATATGAACACGTTGTCTGTCCAACGTCTGACTCAGCCACTTCTGTCAGGACCCAGACAGAGCTGCAATACACGCTGGATGTGTTTGCTCTGCACCGGAAAATAAAAAAAATTTGGAAAGATCGGGCTCAGCTGCAGAAGGTAAACAGGCACTTAACCAGCCCAAACCGGACGTTTTCTGCTGAAATTTATTTTCAATTCATTGGAATGTCTAAGAGGACGTGCTGCCGAAAAAAACAGAGGAGGAATTCAGGGCACCCAAGTGTCCGGCCATGACTGGCTCAGTCCTGGTTATTGCCGCATTGAAGAGGAAAGACAAATGAGGTGCACACCTTGTGCTGTCCTCTCCAAGGCTTCTGAGAAGAATCAGTCTTAGTGCGCGCTCCACCAAGGACGTGCGCTCCACCAAGGACGTGCGCTCCACCAAGGACGTGCGCTCCACCAAGGACGTGCGCTCCACCAAGGACGTGCGCTCCACCAAGGACGTGCGCTCCACCAAGGACGTGCGCTCCACCAAGGACGTGCGCTCCAAGGACGTGCGCTCCACCAAGGACGTGCGCTCCACCAAGGACGTGCACTCCACCAACAACGTGCGCTCCACCAACAACATGCGCTCCACCAAGGACGTGCGCTCCACCAACGACGTGAACTAAACCAGTGATGTGTGCTCCACCAACGACGTGCGCTCCACCAACGACGTGCACTCCACCAAGGACGTGCGCTCCACCAGCGACATGCGCTTCACCAACGACGTGCACTAAAACAGTGACGTGCGCTCCACCAAGGACGTGCGCTCCACCAACGACGTGAACTAAACCAGTGATGTGTGCTCCACCAACGACGTGCGCTAAACCAGTTATGTGTGCTCCACCAAGGACGTGCGCTCCGCCAACGACATGCGCTAAACCAGTGACGTGCACTCCACCAACTACGTGCGCTCCATTAACGACGTGCGCTCCACCAAGGAGGTGCGCTCCACCAACGACATGCGCTCCACCAATGACGTGCACTAAACCAATGACGTGCGCTCCACCAACAATGTGCACTCCACCAACGACGTGCGCTAAACCAGTGATGTGTGCTCCACCAACGATGTGAATAAACCAGTGACGTGCGCTCCACGAACGACGTGGACACTTTCCCCCCCTTCCAGTCCGGACACTTTCCCCCCCTTCCAGTCCGGACACTTTCACCCCCCCTCTAGTCCGGACACTTTCCCCCCCCCTTCCAGTCCGGACACTTTCCCCCCCCCCCTTCCAGTCCGGTCACTTTCCCCCCCTTCCAGTCCGGTCACTTTCCCCCCCTTCCAGTCCGGTCACTTTCCCCCCCTTCCAGTCCGGTCACTTTCCTCCCCTTCCAGTCCGGACACTTTCCCCCCCTTCCAGTCCGGACACTTTCACCCCCTTCCAGTCCGGACACTTTCCCCCCTTCCAGTCCGGACACTTTCACCCTCTTCCAGTCCGGACACTTTCCCCCCCTTCCAGTCCGGACACTTTCACCCCCTTCCAGTCCGGACACTTTCACCCCCCTTCCAGTCCGGACACTTTCACCCCCCTTCCAGTCCCGACACTTTCCCCCCCCTTCCAGTCCCGACACTTTCCCCCCCCTTCCAGTCCCGACACTTTCCCCCCCCTTCCAGTCCCGACACTTTCCCCCCCCTTCCAGTCCCGACACTTTCCCCCCCCTTCCAGTCCGGACACTTTCCCCCCCCTTCCAGTCCGGACACTTCCCCCCCCTTCCAGTCCGGACACTTCCCCCCCCTTCCAGTCCGGACACTTTCACCCCCCTTCCAGTCCGGACACTTTCACCCCCCTTCCAGTCCGGACACTCCCCCCCCCCCTTCCAGTCCGGACACTCCCCCCCCCCCCCTTCCAGTCCGGACACTTTGAATGACAATTACTCAGTCGTGCAACACTGCACCCATATGAGATTTTTCTCATTTTTTCACACAAATAGTTTTCTTTTGGTGGTATTTAATCACTATTGTTTTCTTTTTTCCAAAAATGTTGAAAAAAAAAAACAAAACGCGTTTTTCTTAGTTTCTGTTATAAAATTTTGCAAATAAATAATCATTCTTCATAAATTTAGGCCAAATATATTCTGCTCCATTTCTTTGGTGAAAATAACTGAAATCGGTGTTTATTATTTAGTCTGTAGGAGAGTTATAGAGACCAAAAACTATGGGAGATATCTGACAATTGATCAATCCTGAAGTACTGACGGACTCATTTCTCGAGGACCTAAAATTTCAGGACGGTACAAATACCCCCAAATATAGGGACAGTACAAATCCCCCCAAATGTCAGGACGGTACAAATCCCCCCAAATGTCAGGACGGTACAAATCCCCCCCAAATGTCAGGACGGTACAAATCCCCCCCAAATGTCAGGACGGTACAAATCCCCCCAAATGTCAGGACGGTACAAATCCCCCCCAAATGTCAGGACGGTACAAATCCCCCCCAAATGTCAGGACGGTACAAATCCCCCCAAATGTCAGGACGGTACAAATCCCCCCAAATGTCAGGACGGTACAAATCCCCCCCAAATGTCAGGACGGTACAAATCCCCCCCAAATGTCAGGACGGTACAAATCCCCCCAAATGTCAGGACGGTACAAATCCCCCCCAAATGTCAGGACGGTACAAATCCCCCCCAAATGTCAGGACGGTACAAATCCCCCCAAATGTCAGGACGGTACAAATCCCCCCCAAATGTCAGGACGGTACAAATCCCCCCAAATGTCAGGACCGTACAAATCTCCCCCCAAATGTCAGGACGGTACAAATCTCCCCCCAAATGTCAGGACGGTACAAATCTCCCCCCAAATGTCAGGACGGTACAAATCCCCCCCAAATGTCAGGACGGTACAAATACCCCCAAATGTCAGGAGGGTACAAATCCCCCCAAATGTCAGGACCGTACAAATCTCCCCCCAAATGTCAGGACAATACAAATCCCCCCCAAATGTCAGGACCGGACAAATCCCCCCGAATGTCAGGAGGGTACAAATCCCTCCAAATGTCAGGACGGTACAAATCCCCCCAAATGTCAGGACGGTACAAATCCCCCCAAATGTCAGGACGGTACAAATCCCCCCAAATGTCAGGACGGTACAAATCCCCCCAAATGTCAGGAGGGTACAAATCCCCCCAAATGTCAGGACGGTACAAATCCCCCCAAATGTCAGGACGGTACAGATATCCCCCAAATGTCAGGATGGTACAAATCCCCCCCAAATGTCAGGACGGTACAAATACCCCCAAATGTCAGGACCGTACAAATCTCCCCCCAAATGTCAGGACAATACAAATCCCCCCCAAATGTCAGGACAGGACAAATCCCCCCAAATGTCAGGAGGGTACAAATCCCCCCGAATGTCAGGACGGTACAAATCCCCCCCAAATGTCAGGACGGTACAAATCCCCCTCAAATGTCAGGACAGTACAAATCCCCCTCAAATGTCAGGACGGTACAAATCCCCCCCAAATGTCAGGACGGTACAAATCCCCCCCCGCAAAGTAGACATTCCAAGGTATTTAGTAAGAGGCAAAGTTTTTTGATGTCATATTTTTTGTCCCATTTTTTCAGAGTTTGGAAATCGTTTTCCCCGATATTATCCCTCCTGTCACCAGTGCAGTACGGTGTCATATAACTGTTGTGGTGATCAGGGACACTGACTGCTGATAGTATGTACTGAAAAATGTATATTTTAAAATCTTTTTTATGACATTTTTATAACTCACTGTGACCAGAGCAATACAGTGTTTCCATAGTAACAGTAACATTGTACTCCTCTGGGGAGGTGATCAGTATTTTTTTTTGTTAACACATTATGACTGCTTATATGAATTTCACTGGTATAAGCAATCATGTTTACTGAATGAAAAGGATTGATTCTGTATTTACTATTGTTGCTAGCTGTGATTGGCCACAGCTAATGGCATGGTGCAGATGGGCTGTGATTGGCCTTGTCTGTATCATGTGATCACTATGACCAATCACAGAGATCAACACAATAGTATAGAATGGAAGGCATGAATGAACGCCGTCCATTGGGTACAATTGTCATGTGATCTGCTTTAATTGCTCACAGCGATCACATGGTAGCGGCAAGGTCGGTACACTGATCAGGTCACTCTGACCTATAACGTCCACCTGGAATGACAACTGTCCTTCCCAACCATCATTGAACACTAGGCCAGGCGGGAACTGTGTCCTTCCCAACCGCCATTGGACACTAGGCCAGGCGGGAACTGTGTCCTTCCCAACCGCCATTGGACACTAGGCCAGGCGGGAACTGTGTCCTTCCCAACCGCCACTGAACACTAGGCCAGGCGGGAACTGTGTCCTTCCCAACCGCCACTGGACACTTGGCCAGGCGGGAACTGTGTCCTTCCCAACTGCCACTGAACACTAGGCCAGGCGGGAACTGTGTCCTTCCCAACCGCCACTGAACACTAGGCCAGACGGGAACTGTGTCCTTCCCAACCGCCACTGGACACTAGGCCAGGCGGGAACTGTGTCCTTCCCAACCGCCACCGAACACTAGGCCAGGCGGGAACTGTGTCCTTCCCAACCGCCACTGGACACTAGGCCAGGCGGGAACTGTGTCCTTCGCAACCGCCACTGGACACTAGGCCAGGCGGGAACTGTGTCCTTCCCAACCGCCACTGGACACTAGGCCAGGCGGGAACTGTGTCCTTCCCAACCGCCACTGGACACTAGGCCAGGCGGGAACTGTGTCCTTCCCAACCGCCACTGGACACTAGGCCAGGCGGGAACTGTGTCCTTCGCAACCGCCACTGGACACTAGGCCAGGCGGGAACTGTGTCCTTCGCAACCGCCACTGGACACTAGGCCAGGCGGGAACTGTGTCCTTCGCAACCGCCACTGGACACTAGGCCAGGCGGGAACTGTGTCCTTCGCAACCGCCACTGGACACTAGGCCAGACGGGAACTGTGTCCTTCCCAACCGCCACTGGACACTAGGCCAGGCGGGAACTGTGTCCTTCCCAACCGCCACTGGACACTAGGCCAAGCGGGAACTGTGTCCTTCGCAACCGCCACTGGACACTAGGCCAGGCGGGAACTGTGTCCTTCGCAACCGCCACTGGACACTAGGCCAGGCAGGAACTGTGTCCTTCCCAACCGCCACTGGACACTAGGCCAGGCGGGAACTGTGTCCTTCGCAACCGCCACTGGACACTAGGCCAGGCGGGAACTGTGTCCTTCCCAACCGCCATTGGACACTAGGCCAGGCGGGAACTGTGTCCTTCCCAACCGCCATTGGACACTAGGCCAGGCGGGAACTGGTTAAAGAGGAACTTCACTCTTTTATTTGACAATTAAAACTCAGCAGCTACAAATACTGTGGTTGCTAAATTTGAAAAATCAGGTAAATCGGGTGCAGTGTGAAAACGTGGCGAGCAGCTGGGTCATCTTACAGGTTAGACCAACTTTCAGGGCAGCCGTAGCTGTCAGCCCAACTGTACTTTCCTGTGTGAGCATGGTGGCCAGAGACCGGGGGTCTCCACCCTCCCGACTGCGCCTGCTCCAGCTCCTCGCTCCCAGGGGTCTCCACCCTCCCGACTGCGCCTGCTCCAGCTCCTCGCTCCCAGGGGTCTCCACCCTCCCGACTGCGCCTGCTCCAGCTCCTCGCTCCCAGGGGTCTCCACCCTCCCGACTGCGCCTGCTCCAGCTCCTCGCTCCCAGGGGTCTCCACCCTCCCGACTGCGCCTGCTCCAGCTCCTCGCTCCCAGGGGTCTCCACCCTCCCGACTGCGCCTGCTCCAGCTCCTCGCTCCC